>NC_057813.1:513646868-513653026 GCF_018294505.1 Triticum aestivum
CGGTAAATTTCCACTTGCAAGATAATTGTATTCATCTTATGGGTGTCCATATATAAAACGTACATGGGTAGTTTCGTCCACCGCTAGAACCCTAATTACAGAGTACAAACTTGAGATACAAGAGACAACTATACCAAATACATATACGTGTACACAAGGAATAAATACAATCGTCTGTCAACACCTTGTATTGCGGTAGTTGTTCCGTCTTCGCAAAATATACTGCATGGCAAAGGAAGATGAGTGATGTGTGTAAGACCATTTATAGTTGGATTTTCCAAATTGACCGGGCCGACAAATGACCACTGACCGAATAAGAGGGAGAGAGAGAAAAGTTGACAACCGAATCTCTCAAAGCCCCCTTAAATGCCGGTCTATTCATTCCTTATACTGCCCTCATATATGAGATAAGTATGAGAGTGTTCAGGCGTGTCCGATCGGTAGTCCTGCTCGGTTACATGGGATTTGGCCCACCGCAGAGCATGTTTTTTCTTCTTTATTATTTATTTCCCCCCTCTTCTTCTTCTTCACCAATCACATATACATGATCGAACATATAGAGAAAAAAGCGAGGAACATAGTTGTGCGGACGAACAAAGAGGGATTCAAAATAAACACTCATGGATACTGACCCGGTGCGTCTGCGGAAGTTTAAGGGGTCAAATTTGCCTAGCCCGACTGTAGATACCCAACGTTCAAGAAGACATGACAGGGCCAAATCCTATTTGACGCCTTAAGCGGCCGTTACATGCATCCTGGTATGTAGCATACACCCCAAATAGCATGCTAGATGCAATTTGACTGCTCATAACACGAATGGTTCTAGTTTTTGCGTAGCTTCGAGCTGGTTTTGGGAAGCTTCTAATTTGAAAATTCATAAACATTTTACTCCCTTCGATCCATATAAATTGATGCTGTACTAAACCAGCGTCAATTCTTATGGATCCAAAGATCGAAAGGAGTAGTAAGTTTTTTCAAATTCACGAATCATTTTCAAATTTATAACTTTTTCAAAACTCATGATTTATTCTAAAAAAATTGTGACTTTTTTGTTCAAATTTAAGAACCTTTCTCAAATTCACAAACTCTTTTGAATTTATATACCTTTCTCAAATTCATGTTTTTTTCAAATTCGTATTTTTTAAAAAAAATATGAAAATTTCCAAATTCACAAACACTTTTCCATTTTTTTCTTCAGATTCTCATTTTTTCAAAAGTCAATGGTCAACCAAGCGAACAAAAGGTGGGAGAGAGCGAGTTGCTTGCGCGCGGTTCCTATATGGCGCGTAGGTCGCCGCGTAGCACCATAGCACGTACACCCCTGCGTCTTTCCTTCCATTATCAGGCCGGCCCAGTTCGCTTCCCTTCCTCTGGTTCTGCCGGTTTTTGAAAGGTCCTAGAACCTTCCCAGAACAGTTTTTTTTTGCTTTTTATGTTTTCTATACTTGTTTTTTCCTTTTTCTGTTATTTTCAAAAAAAATAATCTTTTTCTTTTTTCCTTTCCCTTTTTTTACATTTTCTTCTTCTTCACTTTTTTGACTATTTTGGCATTTTCTTATTTCTACTTCATTAACAAATGTTTTGTTCATTGAATTCAAAAAATGTTCAATGATGCAAAAAAATGTTCAACAATCCATAAAATGTTCATCCAATTCAATTTTTTGTTCATCAGACTGAAAAGATGTTCATAAAAATTCAAAAGTTCTTCATAACACTAAAAAGCTGTTCATCAGTTTCTTTATTTTCATTGAATTTTTTGTTTGTTAGATTCAAAAAATGTTCATCACATTCAAAATTTGTTCACTGAATTAAAAATTTGTTCATCAGTTTTTCAGAAAAAGTGTTCATCAAACGCAAATTTTGTTCATAATTATTTTCATTTTTTTCTCTAATACAATTTTTTTCTTCAAATTAAAAAAATATTCATCAAATTCCAAATTTGTTCATCATTGTTCAAAATATGTTAATCAAATTCATAAAATTGTTCATTGCTTTGGAATCATGAACATTGTTTACAAATTTGTGAACATTCTTCGAATTCACGAACATTTTTTTGAACCATGAAAAGTATCTTAAATTCAAAACACCTTTTTATAACCACGAACATTTTTTGCAATTTCCTGAATATTTCGCGAATGCTTGAACTTTTTTTGAAATCATGAACATTTTTGTAAATTCGTGAACATTTTTTAAAATTCATGAACATTTTTCACAAATTCATGAACATTTTTTGAATTCCCGAGCATCTTTCTAAAATAATAGTTTTTTAAGAAATCGTGATTGTTTTTTTCAAAATTAGCAACTTTTCCCGAAATTTAGAAGCTGCTGATATCCTGAATTATTGAAAAAAAAGAAAAAAATGCAAAGGAAAAGACAAAAGAAAAAACAGGCGGCGTGCAGGCCCCGGCCGCACATGGGCCGGCCCAGAAGGGCGTGAAGGCGGGCGCGGGGGGTGTGCGCCCGCTGCGTTTTCAGTGCGTGGTGCGCCATATAGGAGCTCCCCTGCTTACGTAGCTGACTAGAGGTCTCAATGACGGGCATCTTCGAAGAGAAGAAAAAGAAAAGAAACACGCGTTACGACTTACTGCATGGTTTCTTCATAACATATGGCCCGACATGTAAACAACCATAATAAGAGGCAAATGCATGACCGGAGTGGAAGCTCTTTCTCTTTGTTAGTCAGTACTGGGCGCCCTGTTTCTTTTTGAGAATCACAGTGCCACTTTATAGCATAAGATCAATGCTTTACACGGATACATGAGGGATCAGGTCGGGTATCGAGCCAAACTTGTTGGCCATTATTAAGGGATGTGTCCGTACGTACTAGCCTATGTGCCTCCCCATTGCACTTGCGCTGCTCTGTGTCTTGGGAATTCGTATTTGCCGCTCGTTGCGGCAAGTAGTCGGGGCGACGTACAGGGCTAGATTGACATGGGCCGGCCCGTTCAAACGTTTGAGAGATTTCGGTTTTCGGAATCGTCTGGTTCCCAGCATTTTTTTTTCTGGTTTTGGGAACCTTCTAAGAGGTTCCTGAACCGACTTTTCCATTCCCCTTTTCTTCTTCTTTTTTTGCTTCTTCTCTTTTAGTTTTTAAAATTTTCTTTTGTTTTTCTGTTTTATTTTATTTTATTTTGTCTTTCTGTTTTTTCTTTTTCATGTTTCGTTTGTTTGAAAATTTCAAATTTTTATTTGGAATTTTGTAACATGTGCTGGTTTTCAAAATTTGCTCCCAATTTCAAAAAATGTTCTGGTCTCCAATTTTTTCCACAATTTCAAAAAATGTTCGTGTTTAAAAAAAGTTCAATAATTTCAAAAAAATGTTTTCGTTTCAATTTTTGTTATGTTCATGTTTTAAAAAAATGTTATCTTTTCCTAAATCTGTTCAGAATGTCATTCATAAAATGTTCATGTTTCATAAAATGTACAGGAATTTCAAAATATATTCTCATTACCAAATTTGTTCATAATTTCAAAAAATGTTTTTTGTTTTCTAAAAAATTCACAAGGTCAGAAAATGTTCGATTTTTTCAAAATTGTTCACGTTTTAGAGAACTGTTAGTTTTTCCAAAAAATATTCGTGTTTTTCTAAATTCAGATTACAAAAGTTGTTCACATTTTTTTCAGAAAAAAAGCTTGGAATAGCAACAAATATTTGCGGCATTTCATATTGTTCGTAATTTTCAAGAAGTGTTTCTATTTTTTCCCAAAATCTCAAGCCGTCTGTATGATGCTATAGAGTTTGCGCCTTAATGTTCAGCATTAGCTTTCTGGTGTAGTGGCAAACTTGTCTCGGTCTGCAATCTGGTGTGAGCGAGATCATGTGAACAAATGCTAGCGTCGCGTACTTGTTTTCCGATTTTTTTTAGGTCGCGTGATACAGGAAACACAAGCGGCTTTTGCATCAGTGGGCCGGCCCGGTCTTGCGTCGCCCGTGTGCGTCGAGCTCTTGTTTAACACAAAATGCATTGTATAGGAGGTCCCCTGTGTGTCGCATTTTTTTGAGACAACTTCGTGAAGCTTTTTATTTAACTCGTCACAATGTTTATAGGGACGAAAGATAGATTACCTGGGTTGCCCAGCCACACACGGCGGCCAACACCAAGTGAGAGAGCATGCTTCGCTAAATTGTGAGCCTCGACATTCGAGCTCCTAAACTGGCTAAAAAAGCAATTGACAAAAACTTTTGAATGATCTACTATCTCCCTAATGATAGCTCCATATACCGCTGCACTCGGCTGCCAATATCATCGATGACTACCTTACAGTCCGAGGCAACTGAGATCCTGTTTTGATACAAATCCTCTGTCAGGGCTAAAGATTCCCGAACAGCCAGGGCTTCGAGCGTTGTGGGATCATCAATGCCATGAAAGGTAATCGTGGACGCGCCCAGGAAAGCACCCTGGCGATCCCTGCAAACCGCTGCCACCGCCCCCACGGGTCTAGTTCTCATAATCGCTGCATCAATATTGATCTTGCATGTTCCCTCTTTCGGTGGTAACCAATGCCTCGGCCGAGGTTGAGCCACCCTCTATTGCTCTTGTGGCTTTACTAGGACCCGAAGATCGTTGAGAAAAGAGACCACAAAAGCATTTGTAGCATGTGGTGTTTGGTGCAGCCCTTCGTGAATCAATCTCCTCCTTGAGCTCCATATTGCCCACAAGGTTACTCCGAGCCTGGTGAATTCATCATGTGATAACGTGTCCTTCATAAAAAAAAGCCAGGATTTAGCACTCGGGTTGACACAGCTAGCCATTTGGCCGACCAAGTTCTCCGGTGCTAGGGCCCATACGCTCCTCGACATGGCACAGTCGAGCAAGGCGTGTCTCCAGGAGTCCGGCGCCCCACATACCTGGCATGCTGGTGAAGTCGCCATGTTGCGATGGTGAAGTATATCATATGTGGGTATAGATTCCCTCGCCAACCTCCACAGAAACACACGTATTTTGCTCGGAACCTTAGTGTGCCAGAGCCCTGTGTGTCGCATGACAACACAAGCTAGTCTCGCGTCAAGCACCCTAAATGGTCCGGCCCATAAATACGCAGGTACATGTACTAAATTTTTCCGTTTTTTGTGGTCTGTTTTTGTTTACATCTTTCAAAAAAGTAAAATCATATATTGCACAAAACTTAAGTTACGTGTTTTTGTAGAACATTTACATTGAATTTAAAAAATGTTAACACTGCATAATTTACTTTTAGTGTAATGTTACAAAATTTACATAGCATAAAAAATGTTGTTGCCATTTATAAAATGCGAATGCATTTCTAAAAACTGAGCATGACATTTTCATAAAACTTATAATGTAACAATATTAGTGTAATTGATTTTTTTGGCACCATTTAAACTTCAAAACAATGTACGTTACATTTTAAAAATATCACTGTGTTTCCAAAATATGTTTGTGACATTCCAAAAAATGTTCATACAATGTAAAACAGTGTTTGCATAGCTTACAAATATGTTTTGCATCATTTCAAAAAAAATAATAATCTTTTTTCAACATGTTGAAATTATTTTTAACACGTATCCGAATGAGTGTCCCCAAAAAATGTATTTGAAAAATACTAATCATGTATTTAGAAAATGTGAAAAATGTATGAAAAAATGTTTAATATGTAAACCAAAAATATATAATGTGTATGACAAAACTAGAAAAAAAATCATATTTATAAACAATAATGTATTTTAAGAATGTTAAACGTTTATAAAAATATTATTGGTTTATATGGAAAAGGTACAATGTGTATGGGAATATAGCCAAGCATCCAAAAAAACCTGAGGAAAACTAGTAAAAGGAAAAAATTGAAGAAAACTGCTACAACATGTGGAAAAATGATTAAAAACACAAAGGGAACAAACTCATGCCGCTACTACGGTAATGGGCCGTCAAGGTTGCACTCCTGCGAGAGGCGACGGAGATTCGTCTTGTAGTGGGCAAGAAATAGCTTCTGCTCTTAGTACTCTACAGTCCCTAGGGGCCGAGGGATAGATTTCAACCCACTGCTCGCTTTACTGACTTAGCACATCTGCCGACCATTAAAACATCCACAACCGTTCAGACTGCGCGGTATGGATGTGTTGTGCTATTCAACGCTGGTCTGTATCAGCCCGCTAGGCGCTCTGGACATGTTTTCTCCCGCAAAGTAGAGACAAAGTG
>NC_057813.1:513653363-513674670 GCF_018294505.1 Triticum aestivum
AGTCACGTCGGTCTTCGACACCCGGGGCCCACCAAATCCCCCTGCCGGTCCCATTCCCTTCCACCCCGCCCCATTTCCCTTGCTTTGCATTCGCACCCTTCATCTTGGGTTTTGGACTCTTTGTTACGTGACATTAGCATCGGGCGCGAGCACGAGCGCTCGTACCAAGCAGCTTCATCACTATCTTTCACTTTGGAGAGGTTGCTCCAGTGTGTCCGCTAGTAGTATGACCAAGGGTATGAGTTCGAACACTTGAACCATAGTCCGTTTTCTTCTCTATCTTTCTTCTGCTTGCCGCTGTGAGTTGGTATGAGCAGGGGTACGACCTTGAGCGCTCGTACCATATGCCGTCTTCTCTCTTAGAGCTGCATAACTTCACGAAATTTTTTGTGCTCTCTCCTCACACTAAGCGCATAGCAAATTTGCAATAAAAATGAGAAGGTATGCAACAAAATTCAGGCCACTGGTACGCGACTTTTTTCCAACAAAAATTGCTCTGAAACTAACTCCGTAACAACTATGCAAAATAAAAGCAAAAGTGCCAATGCAAGATGAATGCAACTAGACTAAATTACACAAAGCTAAGAAAGACACCTACAGATTTCCAGGTTACCTCCCAGGCAATGCTTTCTTTATAGCCATATAGCTAGGCTTTGGTCCTCCATTAATTCATCCACCGGGATCCCAATGGATATCAACCCCGAGTGTATATCTTACCTCCGACCAGTGTCCGGAGCACCTCATAGCATAGTTGGTCGGAGGCGTACTCACTTCCGGTGCATCAGCATCATGTAGTTAAATAAGTACTTGCTCCTTGGCGAGCACCGATGCACCGAGCTAAGTGACCATGTCTTATAACATGTCTACAACGAGAGGCTTAGATAGACATATAAATTCAAATTCTTACCATGGTGACGGTGTCCTGGACTAGGGGGTACCAACCTAGTGGGCCCACAGTCATGGCCGAGCTTATGGCCTACCGTATTCACAAGGAAAGACTCCGGGAGCATCACACTTCCACGTGATCAAGATGGGCTCTGCCGAAGACTTGACTTGTACTCCAAGGACAACATCGGCCACTGGCATGTTTAGCTCTAGTTTGGCAACCGACCATGTGTAACCCTGGGGTCCATGGAGGGGACGGTCGCAACTACAACCATCTAGCCCTAGGGTTAGAACACAACTTACGATCTCGAGGTAGATCAAGCTTGTACTCGATACACAATCATCAATATAATTTGATCAAGATCATGCTAGGTAGCATCCAACATAAAAAATTGTCTTTGTTTATCATTTACCTACGCGAGGAAGAGCAGGAATTAAGCTCGGGGATGCTAATACGTCTCAAACGTATCTATAATTTTTATTGTTAAATGCTATTATGTTATCGTTTTTATATACTTTTTATATCAACTTATATTTTTTGGACTAACTTATTAATTTAGTGACCAGTGTCAGTTCCTGTTTTCCTCTTGTTTTTGGTTTCATAGTAAATCCGTATTTACGGAGGACAAAATACGTTCCTCATGTAACACGATTTTATTTGAGCAACAGGAAACACCAGAACCGTCAGGAAGCAACAGGAGAAGCCACGAGGCTGCCACATGGACACATGGTACGACCAGTGGGATACAACTTAGTCCAATTCCACCGCCATAATTCCCTATAAATAAGAAACCATCTGTTGTACCTCCAGAAGAATTTTATCATCGCCGCAAGCCTCTATTTGGAAGAGATCCCATCTGGAGACCTGTTATGGAATACTGCCGGAGGGGGAAGCCATTTCTGGGAGGCTCTCGATCAACCTTGCTGCCTCCATGACCATGTATGAGTAGTTGCTCTAGGACCTATGGGTCCATAGTAGTAGCTAGATGGTTCTCTGTAACCCACAAGTATAGGGGATCGTTTGTAGCATTTTTTGATAAATAAGAGTGTCGAACCCAACGAGGAGCTAAAGCAGAACAAATATTCCCTCGATTTCTATCAACCACCAATGCAACTCTACGCACACTTAATGTTTGCTTTACTTAGAACAAGAATAAAATGAGAAGTACTATGTAGGTATGGTAGGATAGGTTTGCAAGATAATAAAGAACATGAAAATAAAAGTTAGGTGTTGTTTAGATAAAGAAACAATTAACTTAGTAAAACGAGTGTGGATTGGTGGCGGTAGGATTTGCGGAATTGTCCCTTAGCAATTGACTATGTTACTAGACTGATAGCAAGTTTTTATGTGGGAGAGGCCACTGCTAGCATGTCATCCCTTACTTGGAATTCTATGCACTTATTTTTGGAACAATTAGCAAGCATCCGCAACTACGAACATTCATTAAGGTAAAATCCAACAATAGCATTAAGATATATATTGCCCCCTTCAATCCCGTATGCATCAATTTCTATTTTTAGGAAGAAGCTTATGTCACCCTTGCCCTCCAATGCATAGTCCTATCAACATACAACTAACCCTATGGTGTGATCCACACGCGCACTCATATGATGGGAACCAAAGGACATCAACATAACCACACACAACTTAAACCAACCATAGAAATTCACCAATTACTGGTAGGACACCAAAAATCTACTCAAGCATCATAGGATGGCAACATATCATTGGATAATAATATAAGTAGAGGGTACAACGGGTTGTGAGAGAGTGGACCACTGTAGATAGATGGGGGTAGGTGATGAAGATGCTGGTGAAGATGACAAAGTTGTTGGAGTAGATCGCTGTCACACGATGATTGCCCTAGCGTCGTTTCGGCGCCACCGGGAGAGAGGGGGAGAGAGCCCCCTCCTTCTTCTTCTTCCTTGTCCCCCCCCCCTAGATAGGAGGAGAGTTCCCCCTCTGGTCCATGGCCTCCATGGCAGCGGAGGGGCAGGAGCCCCTCCGAGATTGGATCTCCCTCTCTGTTCTCTTGTGTTCCGCGTTCCCGTTTTCTGGCCCTTCACCGTTTCTTAAATTCTTGGAGATATGTAACTCCGATTGTGCCGAAATGTTTACACGATTTTTTCCATAAATTATATTTCTTGCGCCCGAAGAAGAGCCCCAACCAACTTAAGGGGAGCCCACAAGACACCTGGGCGCGCCCTGATGGGTGGTGGAGGCCGTGGGCCTCCCTCTGCGTTGATTCCAACTCCCAAAAATCACATATATTCCGAAATAAATATCCGTAAGTTTTTATCACATTTAGACTTCGTTTGATATGGATATTCTGCGAAACAAAAAACATGCATACGAAAAGGAACTCACATTGGGCACTGAATCAATATGTTAGTCCAATAAATCATATAAATTGTTGCCAAAAGTATGTGAAAGTTGTATAATATTGGCATGAAACAATCAAAAATTATAGATACGATGGAGACGTATCAACATCCCCAACCTTAGTTCCCACTCGTCCTCGAGTAGGTAAATGATAAAAACATATTTTTTGATGCGGAATACTACCTAGCACAATCTTGATCATATATATAATCATGGCATGAATATTAAGACACGAATGATTCAAATCAATAGCTTATAATTTGACATAAAGACATCAATAGTTAGGCATCCCAACAAACAATTGTGTCTTTCAAAATATCAACGCTAAAGAAAGCTATCCCTACAAAATCATATAGTCTTGTCATGCTCTGTCTTCTTAACACAAAATATTTATCACGCACAACCCCGCTGACAAGCCGAGCAATTGGTGAAGGAAATATGCCCTAGAGGCAATAATAAAGTTGTTGTTTTATATTTCCTTATTCATGATAAAGGTTTATTATTCATGCTAGAATTGTATTGATCGGAAACCTTAATACATGTTTGAATACATAAACAAACACCGTGTCCCTAGTGAGCCTATACTAGACTAGCTCGTTGATCAAAGATGGTTAAGGTTTCCTAACCATGGACAAGATTTGTCATTTGATAATGAGATCACATCATTAGGAGAATGATGTGATGGACAAGACCCATTCGTTAGCTTAGCATAATGATCGTTCAGTTTTATTGCTATTGCTTTCTTCATGTCAAATACATATTCCATCGACCATGAGATTATGCAACTCCCGGATACCGGAGGAATACCTTGTGTGATATAAAACATCACAACATAATTGGGTGATTATAAAGATGCTCTACATGTATCTCTGAAGGTATTTTTTGAGTTGGCATAGATCGAGATTTGGATTTGTCACTCCAAGTATCGAAGAGGTATCTCTGGGCCCTCTTGGTAATACACATCATAAGCTTGTAAGCAAACGACTAAGGAGTTAGTCACGAGGTGATGTATCATGGAACGAGTAAAGAGACTTGCCGGTAACGAGATTGAAATAGGTATGAAGATACAGACGATCGAATCTCGGGCAAGTAACATACCGATGGACAAAGGGAATTATGTATGTTGTCATAACGGTTTGACCGATAAAGATCTTCGTATAATATCTAGGAGCCAATATGAGCATCCAGGTTCCGCTATTGGTTATTGACCGGAGAGGTGTCTCAGTCATGTCTACATAGTTCTCGAACCCGTAGGGTCCGCACGCTTAACGTTCCTTGATGATATAGTATTATATGAGTTATGATTTGGTAACCAAATGTTGTTCTAAGTCTCGGATGAGATCACGGACATGATGAGGAGTCTCGAAATGGTCAAGTGGTAAAGATTGATATATAGGACGATGGTATTCGGACACCGGAAGTGTTCTGCAGGGTACCAGATACATACCGGATCACCGGAAGGGGTTCCGGGCACCCCCCACAAAAGATATGGGCCTTATGGGCCAAGAGGGGAAACACATCATCCACAAGGGGTTGGTGCGCCCCCCATATGGGCTGGCCAAGGTGGAGAAGTAAAGTGGAAAGTGGAAAGGAAATAAAGGGAATAGGATTCCCCTTCCTTCCCCCTTCCCCCTCTTTCCTTCCCCCTCCGATATATATGGCAGGGGGGGGGGCTTGGGAGGAGCCCAAGTAGGATTCAGTCCTACTTGGGGCGCCTCCTGGCCTCTCTCCCTCCTCCCACCATATATATGGTGGGGCGCCTAGCACACCCCAGACAATTGCCTAGCCGTGTGCGGCACCGCCTCCAACGTTTACACCCCTGGTCCTATTTTCGTAGTGCTTAGGCAAAGCCCTGTGGAGATCACTTCACCATCACCATCACTATGCCGTCATGCTGACGAAACTCATCTACTACCTTGACGTCTTACTGGATCAAGAAGGCGAGGGACGTCATCGAGCTGAACGTGTGCAGAACACGGAGGTGTCGTGCATTCTGTACTTGATCGGTTGAAGCGCGAAGAAGTTCGACTACATCAACCGCGTTGTGAAACGCTTCCGCTTACGGTCTACGAGGTATGTAGACACACTCTCCCCGTTGTTGCTATGCATCTCCATGGATATATCATTGTGTGCGCTTAGATTTTTTTGTTTTCCATGCAACGTTTCCAAACAGTGGCATACGAGCCAGGTCTATGCGTAGATGATATGCATGAGTAGAACACAAAGAAGTTGTGGGCGGTGATGTTCATACTGCTTACCACCAATGTCTTATTTTGATTCGGCGGTATTGTGGGATGAAGCGGCCCGGACCAACCTTACATGTCCATGTACATGAGACCGGTTCCACCGACAGACATGCAACTAGTTTTGCATAAAGGTGGCTGGCGGGTGTCTGTTTCTCCTACTTTAGTTGAATCGAATTTGACTGCGGCCGGTCCTTGAAGAAGGTTAAAACAACAAACTTGATAATTCACCATTGTGTTTTTGCCGTAGGTAAGAACGGTTCTTGCTAGAAACATGTAGCAGCCACGTAAAACTTGCAACAACAAAGTAGAGGACGTCTAACTTGTTTTTGTAGGGTATGTTGTGATGTGATATGGTCAATACATGATGTGATACATGTTATTGTATGAGATGACATGTTTTGTAAGTTATCGGCAACTGACAGGAGCCTTATGGTTGTCTCTTTATTGTATGAAATGCAAACACCATGTAATTGCTTTACTTTATCGCTATGCATTAGCAATAGTTGTAGAAGCAATAGTTGGCAAGACGACCACGACGCAATGATGGAGATCAAAGTGTCGAGCCAGTGACGATGGAGATCATGACGATGCTTTGGAGATGGAGATCAAAAGCACAAGATGATGATGGCCATATCATGTCACATATTTTTGATTGCATGTGATGTTTATCTTTTATGCATCTTATTTTGCTTAGTACAGCGGTAGCATTATAAGATGATCCCTTCACTAAATTTCAAGATAAAAGTGTTTTCCCTGAGTATGCACCGTTGCTATAGTTCGTTGTGTTGAGACACCACGTGATGATCCGGTGTGATAGACTCTACGTTCACATACAACGGCTATAAGACAGTTTTGCACATGCGGAATACTTGGGTTAAAATTGACGAGCCTAGCATGTATGGACATGGCCTCGGAACACTGGAGATCAAAAGATCGAACGTGAATCATATAGTAGATATGATCAACATAGAGATGTTCACCATTGATGACTAACCCATCTCACGTGATGATCGGACATGGGTTAGTTGATTTGGATCACATATCACTTAGATGACTTAAGGGATGTCTATTTAAGTGGGAGTTCTTAAGTAGTTTGATTAATTGAACTTAATTTATCATGAACTTAGTCCTGATAGTATTTGGATATCTATGTTGTAGATCAATGGCCCGTGCTACCGTCCCCCTAAATTTTAATGCGTTCCTAGAGAAAGCTAAGTTGAAAGATGATGGTAGCAACTACACAGACTGGGTCCATAACTTGAGGATTATCCTCATTGCTGCATAGAAGAATTATGTCCATGATGCACCGTTAGGTGAAAGGCCTGCTACAGGAGCAAAAGCTGATGTTTTGAACGTCCGACAAGCTCGATCTGATGACTATTCAATAGTTCAGTGTGCCATGTTTTACGGCTTAGAACCGGGACTTCAAAGCCGTTTTGAACATCATGGAGCATATGAGAAGTTCCAAGAGTTGAAGTTAATATTTCAAGCAAA
The DNA here is from genome assembly GCF_018294505.1 of Triticum aestivum. NCBI lineage: Eukaryota > Viridiplantae > Streptophyta > Magnoliopsida > Poales > Poaceae > Triticum > Triticum aestivum. Next base: position 513,660,372 of record NC_057813.1, read on the forward strand.
TGCCCGGGTTGAGAGATATGAAATGTCCAACAAGTTCTATAACTACAAGATGGAGGAGAACAATTCTGTCAGTGAACACATACTCAAAATGTCTGGGTATTATAATCACTTGACTCAGCTGGGAGTTGATCTTCCAATTGATTGTGTCATTGACAGAGTTCTTCAATTACTGCCACCAAGCTACAAAGGCTTCGTGATGAACTATAATATGCAAGGGATGTACAAGACAATTCCTGTGCTTTTCGCAATGCTTAAGGCCACGGAGGTAGAAATCAAGAAGGAGCATCAAGTGTTGATGGTTAACAAGACCACTAGTTTCAAGAAAAAGGGCAAGGGAAAGAAAGGGAACTTCAAGAATAATGGCAAGCAAGTTGCCACTCCCGGGAAGAAGCCCAAAGCTGGACCCAAGCCTGAAACTGAATGCTTCTACTGCAAAGGTGCTGGTCACTAGAAGCGAAACTGCCCCAAGTATTTGGTGGATAAGAAGGATGGCAAAGTGAACAAAGGTATATTTGATATACATGTTATTGATGTGTACCTTACAAATGCCCGTGGTAGCGCCTGGGTATTTGATATTGGTTCGATTGCTCATATTTGTAACTCGAAACAGGAGCTATGGATTAAACGAAGATTGGCTATAGACGAGGTGATGATGCACGTCGGGAATGGTTCCAAGGTCGATGTGATCGCAGTCGGCACACTACCTCTACATCTACCTTCAGGATTAGTTTTAGACCTGAATAATTGTTATTTGGTGCCCACATTAAGCATGAACATTATCTGGATCTTGTTTATTGCAAGACGGTTATTCATTGAAGTCAGAGAATAATGGTTGTTCTATTTATATGAATAATGTCTTGTATGGTCATGCACCCTTCAAGAGTGGTCTATTTCTGTTGAATCTTGATTGTGGTGATACACATATTCATAATATTGATGCCAAAAGATGCAAAGTTGACAATGATAGTGCAACATATTTGTGGCACTACCGTTTAGGTCATATTGGTGTAAAGCGCATGAAGAAACTCCATACAGATGGAATTTTGGAATCACTAGATTATGAATCATTTGATACTTGCGAACCATGCCTCATGGGTAAGATGACTAAAACTCCGTTCTCTGGAACAACGGAGCGAGCCAATGACTTCTTGGAAATAATACATACCGATGTATGCGGTCCAATGAGTGTTGAGGCACGCGGCAGGTATCGTTATTTTCCGACCTTCATAGATGATTTGAGAAGATATGGGTATATCTACTTAATGAAACACAAGTCTGAAACATTTGAAAAGTTCAAAGAATTTAGAGTGAAGTGGAGAATCATCGTAACAAGAAAATAAAGTTTCTATGATCTGATTGCGGAGGCGAATATTTGAGTTACGAGTTTGACCTCCATTTAAAACAATGTGGAATAGTTTCACAACTCACGTCACCTGGAACACCACAGCGTAATGGTGTGTCCGAACGTCGTAACCGTACTTTATTAGATATGGTGCAATCTATGATGTCTCTTACCGATTTACCACTATCATTTTGGGGTTATGCATTAGAGACAGCTGCATTCACATTAAATAGGGCACCATCTAAATTCATTGAGACGACACCGTATGAACTGTGGTTTGGTAAGAAACCTAAGATGTCATTTCTTAAAATTTGGGGTTGCGACACTTATGTCAAAAGGCTTTAGCCTGATAAGCTCGAACCCAAATCGGAGAAATGCGTCTTCATAAGATACCCTAAGGAAACAATTGGGTACACCTTCTACAACAGATCTGAAGGCAAGATCTTTGTTGCCAAGAACGGAACCTTTCTAGAAAAGGAGTTTCTCTCGAAAGAAGTGAGTGGGAGGAAAGTAGAACTTGATGAGGTAATTGTACCTGCTCTCGAACTAGAAAGTAGCTCATCACAGAAAACCGTTCCCGTGATGCCTACACCAACTAGAGAGGAAACTAATGATAATGACCATGAAACTTCAGATCAAGTTACTACTGAACCTTGTAGATCAACTAGAGCATGATCCGCACCAGAGTGGTACGGTAATCCCTATCCTGGATGTCATGTTACTAGACCATGGTGAACCTATGAACTATGAAGAAGCTATGATGAGCCCAAATTCTGACAGATGGCTTGAGGCCATGAAATTTGAGATAGGATCCATGTATGAAAACAAAGTGTGGACTTTGATGGACTTGCCCGATGATCGGCAAGCCATAGAGAATAAATTGATTTTCAAGAACAAGACTGACGCTGATGGTAATGTTACTATCTACAAAGCACGACTGGTCGCAAAAGATTTTCGACAAGTTCAAGGGGTTGACTACGATGAGACCTTCTCACCCGTAGCGATGCTTAAGTCTGTCCAAATCATGTTAGCAATTGCCGCATTTTATGATTATGAAATCTGGCAAATGGACACCAAAACTGCATTCCTCAATGGATTTCTTGAAGAAGAGTTGTATATGATACAACCAGAAGGTTTTGTCGATCCTAAAGGTGCTAACAAAGTGTGCAAGCTCCAGCGATCCATCTATGGACTGGTGTAAGAATCTCAGAGTTGGAATATACGCTTTGACGAGGTGATCAAAGCTTATGGGTTTATAGAGACTTTCAGTGAAGCATGTATTTACAAGAAAGTGAGTGGGAGCTCTGTAGCATTTCTGATATTATATGTAGATGACATATTATTGATTGGAAATGATATAGAATTTTTGGATAGCACAAAAGGATACTTGAATAAGAGTTTTTCAATATAAGACCTCAGTGAAGCTGCTTATATATTGGGCATCAAGATCTATAGAGATAGATCAAGACGCTTAATAGGACTTTCACAAAGCACAAACCTTGATAAAGTTTTGAAGAAGTTCAAAATGGATCAATCAAAGAAAGTTTTCTTGCCCGTGTTACAAGGTGTGAAGTTGAGTCAGACTCAAAGTCTGACCACTATAGAAGATAGAGAGAAACTGAAAGTCATTCCCTATGCCTCAGTAATAGGTTCTATCATGTATGCTATGCTGTGTACCAGACCTGATGTGTGCCTTGCCATAAGTTTGGCAGGGAGGTACAAAAGTAATCCAGGAGTGGATCACTGGACAGAGGTCAAGAACATCCTGAAGTACCTAAAAAGGACCAAGGATATGTTTCTCATTTATGGAGGTGACAAAGATCTCGTCGTAAATGGTTACGTCGACGCTAGCTTTGACACTAATCTGGATGACTCTAAGTCACAAACTGGATACATATTTATATTGAATGGTGGAGCTGTCAGTTGGTGCAGTTCCAAGCAGAGTGTTGTGGCGGGATCTACGTGTGAAGCAGAGTACATAGCTGCTTCAGAAGCATCAAATGAAGGAGTCTGGATGAAGGAGTTCATATCCGATCTAGGTGTAATACCTAGTGCATTAGGTGCAATGAAAATCTTTTATGACCACACTGGAGCAATTGCCTTGGCGAAGGAATCCAGGTTTCACAAGAGAACCAAGCACATCAAGAGACGCTTCAACTCCATTCATGAACAAGTCAAGGATGGAGACATAGAAATTTGCAAGATACATACGGATCAGAATGTGGCAGACCCATTGACTAAGCCTCTTCCGCAAGCAAAACATGATCATTGCCAAGACTCCATGGGTGTTAGATTCATTACAATGTAATCTAGATTATTGACTCTAGCTAGTGCAAGTGGGAGACTGAAGGAAATATGCCCTAGAGGCAATAATAAAGTTGTTATTTTTATATTTCCTTATTCATGATAAAGGTTTATTATTCATGCTAGAATTGTATTGATCGGAAACCTTAATACATGTGTGAGTACATAAACAAACACCATGTCCCAGGTGAGCCTATACTAAACTAGCTCGTTGATCACAGATGGTTAAGGTTTCCTAACCATGGACATGAGTTCTCATTTGATAATGGGATCGCATCATTAGGAGAATGATGTGATGGACAAGACCCATCCGTTAGCTTAGCATAATGATCGTGCAATTTTATTGCTATTGCTTTTTTCATGTCAAATACATATTCCTTCGACAATGATATTATGCAACTCCCGGATACCAGAGGAATACCTTGTGTGCTATAAAATGTCACAACATAACTGGGTGATTATAAAGATTCTCTACAGGTATCTCCAAAGGTGTTTTTTGAGTTGGCATACATCGGGATGAGGATTTGCCACTCCGAGTATCAGAGAGGTATCTCTGGGCCCTCTCGGTAATACAAATCATAAGCTTGCAAGCAAATGACTACGGAGTTAGTCACGAGGTGATGTATTATAGAACGAGTAAAGAGACTTGCCGGTAACAAGATTGAACTACGTATGAAGATACCAACAATCGAATCTCGGGCAAGTAACATATCAATGGACAAAGGGAATTATGTGTGTCGTCATAACGGTTCGACCGATAAAGATTTTCATAGAATATGTAGGAGCCAATATGAGCATCTAGGTTCCTCTATTGGTTATTGACCGGAGAGGTGTCTCGGTCATGTCTACATAGTTCTCGAACCCGTAGGGTTCGCACGCTTAACTTTCGTTGACAATATAGTATTATATGAGTTATGTGATTTAGTGACCGAATGTTGTTCGGAGTCTCGGATGAGACCATGGATATGACGAGGAGTCTCGAAATGGTTGAGAGGTAAAGATTGATATATAGGACGATGGTATTCGGACACCGGAAGTGTTCCGGAGGGTACCGGGTACATATCGGATCACCGGAAGGGGTTCCGGGCACCCCCAGCAAAAGATATGGGCCTTATGGGCCAAGAGGGGAAACACATGAGCCACATTGGACTGGTGCGGCCCCCATATGTGCCGGCCAAGGTGGAGAAGGAAAGGGGAAGGAGGAAAGAAAAGAAAGGGAATATGATTCCCCCTTCCTTCCCCCTTCCCCCTCTTTCCTTCCCCCCTCCGATATATATGGCAGGGGGCGGCTTGGGAGGAGCCCAAGTAGGATTCGGTCCTACTTGGCGCGCCTCATGGCCTCTCCCGTCCCCTCCCACCTATATATATATGGGGGGGGGGCGCCTACCACACCCTAGACAACTGCCTAGCCGTGTGTGACACCCCCTCCACCGTTTACAACCCCGGTCATATTTTCGTAGTTCTTAGGCGACAGACGTTGTGACGCCCCCGATTCAATCGTACACTAATCATACACGCAAATGTATACGATCAAGATCAGGGACTCACGGGAAGATATCACAACACAACACTAGACATAACTTAAAATAAATCAAGCTTTATATTACAAGCCAGGGCCTCGAGGGCTCGAATACATAAGCTCGAATACACAAGAGTCAGCGGAAGCAACAATATCTGAGCACAAACATGAGTTAGACAAGCTTGCCTTAAGAAGGCTAGCACAAAAGCAACATGATTGAAAAGGCAAGGCCTCCTGCCTAGGAGCCTCCTAACTACTCCTGGTCGGCGGCGGCCTCCACGTAGTAGTAGGCACCTCGGGTTTGTAGTAGTCGTCGGTGGTGGCATCTGGCTCCTGGACTCCACCATCTGGTTGCAACAACCAGAAGGAAGAAAGATGGGGGAAAAGGGGTAGCAAATCAACCGTGAGTACTCATCTAAAGTACTCGCAAGCAAGGATCTACACTACTTATGCAATGGTATCAATGAAAGGGGGTAGTATCTGTGGACTAACTGCAGAATGCTAGAATAAGAGGGGGAGAAGCTAGTCCTATCAAAGACTAGCATCTTTTGGAAACCACCGTCTTGCAGCAAGAGGAGGGAGTAGAGTAGTATAACATAAGTCATATTTATGTTGTTGTCAACGCCCCATGATCCTTTCTCAACTCCCAGAGCCACATATCCATTTCATGCCTCAACATCCAGTTCTAGTTGTATCGATCGGGATACAACTCCGAGTGTCCATTACTGTAGGACAGGCTATCAATAGATGTTTTCTTCCCTGCAGGGGTGCACCAACTTACCCACCACGCTTGATTAACTCCGGTTGGACACACTTTCCTGGGTCATGCCCGGCCTCAGCCAAACAATACGCCGCAACCCGACCTAGGCTTAATAGAGAGGTCAGCACGCCGGACTAAACCTATGCCCCCAGAGGTCATGGGCCATCGCCCTGGGAACTCCTGCACATTGCGAATGCGGCCGGTGAGCAGACCTAGCTACCTCCTTCGAAATGCAGGTGCTTACCAGTCCAACCCGGCGCGCGCCGCTCAGTCGCTGACGTCTATTAAGCTTCGGCTGATGCATACGACACAGAACACCCATACTATGCCCACGTGATGGTTAGTGCTATCAGGCCAGAGGCCCCTTAGATCAAATATCCAAATTGTAGTGGATTAGGAATGCGCGGTAACAAGCAGAGACTCACAAAAGATGTGACCCCGTCGATCCGTCTCGAGGACTTGCGGCAAGGGCTAAGAATGCCCGGCCACGCCTCGTAATTATCTTGCGGGCACCTTCAAGGTCAACCCGACTCCACATCACTCACAATTAAGCTCGCGCGGGTACCCCTCAGGGCCGACCCGTCTTTAGTAACATGGTTCAGTGTAAAGTAATAGTAATCATAGTAACTATGTGTCTAACACCAAGGGAAACCCTAAGGAGCCACCCTCGGTGGATTCCACTCGATTTAATCATCAAGGTGAACGTAAGAGGAACCACCTTCGAGGTTCACACTTGAGGGGTTGCACGACAGAGTCGTATCGGAAGTGGTTCAGGAGGAAATCACCCTCGATGACCACGACCGAATAACTACACTACAGAGATCTCATCAGGAGTGATGTACGAGGTTCCACCCTCGGCACTCGATGTAACTCTATAGAGTTGACCAACAAAAGGGGTGTGATGTGATGTGAGATGTCAGGCTCTGGTCGTCGATCATGATGATCGAGTCGTCAATGATGAAGTAGGGGCAACAAGGACCAGGTGGGGGTCACTGATGGATCACTAACCGACCTATACTAAGCAGTTTAGGATAAGCAGGTAGGTAACAATAAGCAGGTTACAAAAGCATGCTATGCATCAGAATAGGAGCAAACAATAACAGTAGCAAGATCTAATGTAAGCATGAGAGAATGGAATGGGCGATATCGGGATGATCAAAGAGGGGGGGGGGCTTGCCTGGTTGCTCTGGCAAGGAGGGGTCATCGTCGATGTAGTCGATCACAGGGGCAGCAACGGTCTCGGGGTCTACCTGAGAGAAGAGGGGGAAGAAACAGTAAATATAAAGCAAACATAGCATCACAAAGCATAACGTGGCAATATGCTGTGCTGGTTGTGACCTAACGTATGGCTACACGATATAGGAGAAGGGGGAATTCAACCGGGAATGTATTCCCAGTTCCGGACCTGTGTTAGACAAATGACCGGAGGGGAATGTTCCATGTTCAGATAGTTAGAAGCATCTGACAGGTATGTGGTTAGCGTATTCGGGTTCGTCTCATTGTTCTGAGCAACTTCCATGCATAAAGTTTTTCCAACCGAGCTACGATTTATTTTCTATGAATTTTCAAAGATTAAACCATTTTCTGGAATTATTTAATTTTAACAGAAACAGAATTATGATGTCAGCATTGCGTGGGGGGTGACGTCAGCAGTCAACAGACTCGCTGACCAGGGTCAAACCTGACCTGTGGGTCCAGTGGGACCCACATGTTAGCCTGTGTTAGTAAAACGGTGGATTAAACTAATCTAGTAGGGTTAATTAGGGGTGTGGGCCCCGGGTGTCAGTGAGTGTTTAGGTTAATCTAATTACTCTTATTTATAAAATGTTTATCAGACTAATTAACAGAAGGGGGCCCACATGTTAGTGGCTGGGGGCTGCCCAGTCAGCACGTTGACTCAGTCAACTAGTCAACTGGGGCCTCGGGCCCACCAGTTAGTGGCATGGGGCGGTGCCACGTGGGTGCCAGCTCGGTACCAGCCGGAGACGCACCGGAGCTAACTCCAGCGACCATTCCAACGGCGGAGCAAACAAGAGAGCTGCGGGATTCGTCCACACCGCACCATTTTGGGCGCGGCCAGGCTCGTTCGAACAGCAAGACGATGGCGGAGCAATCTGCGACGGTTTCGGAGGCTGCGGTAGCCGAGGATGAGCGCATCAAGCTCATCGGTAGCAAGGTTCTTCGGGCGAGGTACGGGAACGAGGCTACGGGGCACAAAGCAAGCTGCGCGAAGTGCCTACGGTGCCTACTCGATGCGAGAAGCGGAACGGTGGCACGCACGAGACCAAATGCTCACCGTGGCCACGCCAACGACGAGGCCAGGTGGCGGCGCGTTCGGGTGAGCGTGGAATGGGAAATACAGGTAATCAGAGGAGGTAGGGGAGGGCGCATCCGGTGCTGAGGCTCACCGGGGGAGCGTGGGGTCTGGGCAGAGGGCTCGAGGAGGACCGGTGGTGTAGTTCAACGACGAGGATGATGCAGTGTCCGAGCCAGAGAAGAAGAGGAATACGACGACGCGAGGGGCTCCGGGGCTCGATCCAGCAGTGTAGTCGAGGCAGACGAGCGAGGCGGAGCGGTAGGGCACGTCGGCGAGGCGAACGGAAGGCGGTGCCCGCGTGGACGACAGAGAACGACGACGACCGCGTCGGACTCCTCTCAGAACGAAGGAGATGGAGAGGGGAGAGGTGGATCTGGGGGAGGAGAGGCACAAGTGGGGGAGTGGGAGTGGCGGTAGGTGAGGGGGCACTCAAGGAGGCGGGGAGGCGCGGGGCCTTATCCTCTCGCGGGGGGCGTCACTGGCGAGGTGGCTGGGCGGCGAGAGGCGCGCGCTGTCCCACCCGGTCGGAGGAACAGGAAGCGACCGGGGGAGGGGGAGTGGGCTGGCCTAGCTAGGACAGTTGGCTCGAGGCGAGGCCCATGGGAAGGCCAAGGGCTCTCCCACCCCTTTGCTTTTCCTTTTCCTTTTCCTTTTTTTATTTCTCTTTTTTTTCCAGTAGCTTTTGCCTTTTCTTTTAGCCACAATTGAATTTGCAAAAATATGCCACTGGCCAAAAAAATTTCAAAGAATTATTGGGCACTGGCACAAAAAGATTGTGAGGCTTTTGAAATAGGTTGCAACCTTCATAATTTAAAAAGGCATTTAAACTATAGTTTTAGCCACTATTTTAAAGTGGTTTAGGGCACTTAGACATTTGCAAAAATGTTGGTTCACTACCAATATTAGTTATGGATTATTTGGCACATGAAGAACACTTTAGTTTCCATGTTTGAGAAATTTTGAATTTCACTCATAATTTGAATTTAAATTTGACTTTGATTTTTCATCAAGTGATAAATAGCTCAGTAAGCATGGTGACCTGGCACCATTAACAGGGGATTACTGTAGCATGACACTGGGGTGTTACAAATCTCCTCCACTACAAGAAATCTCGTCCTGAGATTTAAGTGGTGAAGTAAAGAGTAACTTCGGGAGAACCGACCCTTATATGGTTAATTATCTGGTGAACAATTTAGGGAATGAGGCAGAAGTATATCTCGATTGAAACTTAATTAACATCGAGAGCAAAGTATGAAGGTACAATAGGAAGTTTCAAGCGAATGGACAAATGATTGATACCTGAACAAAGTGTGAGGAAGGGGTTCAGAGCATCGGGAACAGATCATCTCTTGAAAGGTGGCTCGTGACATGATATGAAGCCAAATGCAAGAATATTTTGGAATCAAAGATATACATGAGAGTCAGGTTCCGATCCTGTGGAACTGTGGGTTATGAGCCCACCATGTGGGTTAAATGTAGAAAATGGGGCCGATAGCAAGGCATGTCAGATGATAGACTGTCAGTTATGTTGTCAACAACATTGGTACCAAGGGCGATGGACGGAGAGAACTATTTTCCTGCTCATTGAATGAGGCAGACCAATAGGCAAAGTTCTCGTCCATCGATGGTTACCGGAATGTCAACAACAATAATAACAAGATCTTACTGACAAATTATACACCAAGGTGTTTTCATAAGCAGGGAACTATTACTGCTTAGATCTCATAAACCACCAGAAAGGTTAAACAAAACAATGGAAAAGAAAAGGTGATCATTAAATTAATCAACATTGGAAAGGAAAATGTGTTTACACACCAGGATTGAGAGTATATCCTTCCCAAGGGGAAGCGGAGTGGGATATACATGATATGACAGCAAATTCAAAAGCATTTAGATAACGGGGCGAGGGAAGAATCATGATATTCCCCATACAATGGTGTTTGGATAATAGATCAAGAAACATTCGACAATGTGCTTCCAATGTTCTTGTTGATATACGGAATACCTCAGTCATGCTTCTAGGTAGCATTAACATGGTGTTACAAGTAGGGGTTGGAGTTGAAGATCACAAGAAATACTCAAGGAACAATTGCAGGAATAGCAAGGAGTCCAAGGTATAACCAAGACATGATCAAACATGTGTTGGAAAGAAGACAAGGGAGTTGTCGATGATAACTCAAATCATCGAAGGTCAAGGATGGTAGTTCTCATCACGAATTCGATTGATATGCTGGAAGAGCTCAGAATGTTGACGAGCACGACACAATTGTTGAGAGATTTCAGGAAGATGTAATCGATCGGCGATGACATCAAGTCAAAGGAATGATGAAGCAAAAAGTTATTGGAACCACGGGTACGGCGCAAACTCGAAACCAAGCTTGTTGTTCAAGGAGAAATGATAAGACGGGGAAGAGCAACGTAAGCTTAGCTCATCGTTGAAAAATTGTGCTTCGGGAATGACCAGGTAGCATAGTTAAAATTTAGAATGATAATGATGTAGCCAATCAGGCTAGGAATGATGTGATGGAGTATCACTTCAATTAAGAATTTACAAGAGGTAGTGCAATGGCACAATATCCTTGAGATAACATGAGGCAATACTTGAAGGTAGGTCAAATTAGAGGTTGAACAGGTGAAATGACTTGCAGGAGACAAGTATTTTAACTTTTCCGAGAAATGGAATTAAGGAGAAACTATGGTCGGAACCATGGTTATGAATGATCAAACCACTGATACAAGATGAACTTATAACAAGGGGTAATTGTTTTTATGAGCAGCTTCCATGATAAGTTCTACATCGGGCGCATGGGCATGAACACTAAGGTTCAAGGTCGACTCCCACTTCTTCAATGCACAACCTTTCATTCACTCCTTGTTTTCGAAGAATTTGCAGTGCGAAAGATTTATCTGGTGAAGCACCAGAAGAGTATGACTCACATCTCTTTCGAGTTCACTCGGATTAGGGAAGGCATAGATTCAACCCGTAGGGGTATCTTAGGAACATATACCACTAAGTTCCAGAGCATATAACATTAGCACAATAGCAAAGCATGGTTGACAATAAGCAGAGGATACAATTTACCAAAGGCATTATGTATCAGAGAAAGAACTCAAGGATTTGAGAATAGGCAATAATGGTCAGATAATAATCCACCAAAGGATATGGCTGACCACAAAGAATCTGATGTGAGTAACAATGCTGAACCAGAAGAAGAAATAGTGCAAAGGCATCAGATTATAGAAGCAGCTGAATAATTTCGATGTTCAAGTTGAAGGGAACTAGGTGGACTATCAATTACAACATGATTGGCCGAGATACAACTCATGTCCAAAATGACATATGAGCAGGAAGGTCAAATTTCAGGGTTTGACTGATGATTGCGAGCAACACAACATATTGAATCAATAGGCTCAGGATGACAATGACAAAGGATGTCAATGAATATTGCCGGACATATGAATTTAACCATAATGCAGGCAGACAAGACTTTCGGGAGCACTAGGCTGCAGAGGATCATTGGGAGATCGAATTGCATTCGAAGAATTTTGTGAGACATATGATCAACTGGGGATGAACGAATCCCCGATAAGTGTGAGGAATTATTCATAGGGGTATTCAGGCGGAAAAGGAGCTGCAAGGCAACACGCGCAAAAGATTCTCGGAAAAATCTAAAAGTATTTTAGGGTATCTTGTAGTAACAAGAGCAATTGGAAAAGAAGGTATGGACGACAAGTGTATGTAGCTATCCATGTGGATTTATCGGTGGTAAGGAATTGCAACGGCGAAGGGCACAAGGGTCTCGGGAAAACATCAAAGAGTATCTTCGTAATCTTCTGGTGCATCAAGCGACCATCTAGAATGAGGGGCTCTCCGGGAGGAAGTAGTTACGAGAACCTAAGGTTAGAGTTAGTAAAATATTTAACCCGAATAGAAGAGAGATCAGGGTCCCAGAGTAAAGACGAGGAATAAAAGATCCTAATACCACCCAATGGCAACGTGGGCCTATATGCCACACAGCCATGTTAGTAAAGTTTTTGTAGTGACTAGACTCGACTTCGGCCAAGGAGTTGGAAAGGGGGCTACCTATAGGCAGTCGGCTCTGATACCAACTTGTGACGACCCCGATTCAATCGTACACTAATCATACACGCAAATGTATACGATCAAGATCAGGGACTCATGGGAAGATATCACAACACAACACTAGACATAAATTAAAATAAATCAAGCTTTATATTACAAGCCAGGGGCCTCGAGGGCTCGAATACATAAGCTCGAATACATAAGAGTTAGCGGAAGCAACAATATCTGAGCACAGACATAAGTTTGACAAGCTTGGCTTAAGAAGGCTAGCACAAAAGCAACATGATCGAAAAGGCAAGGCCTCCTGCCTGGGAGCCTCCTAACTACTCCTAGTCGTCGGTGGCCTCCACGTAGTAGTAGGCACCCTCGGGTTTATAGTAGTTGTCGGTGGTGGCATCTGGCTCCTGGACTCCACCATCTGGTTGCAACAATCAGAAGGAAGAAAGACGGGGGAAAAGGGGTAGCAAAGCAACCGTGAGTACTCATCCAAAGTACTCGCAAGCAAGGATCTACACTACTTATGCAATGGTATCAATGAAACAGGGTAATATATGTGGACTAACTGCAGAATGCCAGAATAAGAGGGGGAGAAGCTAGTGCTATCAAAGACTAGCATCTTCTGGAAACCACCGTCTTGCAGCAAGAGGAGGGAGTAGAGTAGTATAACATAAGTCATATTTATGTTGTTGTCAACGCCCAATGATCCTTTCTAGACTCCTGGAGCCACATATCCATTTCATGCCTCATCATCAAGTTCTAGTTGTATCGATCGGGATACAACTCCGAGTGTCCGTTACCATAGGACAGGATATCGATAGATGTTTTCTTCCCTGCAGGGGTGCACCAACTTACCCACCACGCTCGATTAACTCCAACCGGACACACTTTCCTGGGTCATGCCCGGCCTCGGCCAAACAATACGCCGCAACCTGACCTAGGCTTAATAGAGAGGTCAGCACGCTGGACTAAACCTATGCCCCCAGGGGTCATGGGGCATCGCCTCGGGAACTCCTGCACGTTGCGAGCGCGACCGGTGAGCTGACCTAGCTACCTCCCTAGAAAGGCAGGTGCTTACCAGTCCAACCCGGCGCGCGCCGCTCAGTCGTTGACGTCTATTAAGCTTCGGCTGATGCATACGACACAGAACGCCCATACTATGCCCACGTGATGGTTAGTGCTATCAGGCCAGAGGCCCCTCAGATCAAATATCCAAATCATAGTGGATTAGGAACGCGCGGTAACACGCAGAGACTCATGAAAGATGTGACCTCGTCGCCCCGTCTCGAGGACTTTCGGCAAGGGCTAAGAATGCCTGACCACGCCTCAGCATTATCTCGCGGACACCTTCCAGGTTAACCCGACTCCAAATCACTCGGAATTAAGCTCATGCGGGTACCCCTCAGGGCCGACCCATGTTTAGTAACGTGGTTCAGTGTTAAGTCATAGTAATCATAGTAACTGTGTGTCTAACACCAAGGGGAACCCTGAGGAGCCACCCTCGATGGATTCCACTCGATGTAATCATCAAGGTGAATGTAAGAGGAACCACCCTCGAGGTTCACACTTGAGGGGTTGCATGACAGAGCCATATCGGAAGTGGTTAAGGAGGAAATCACCCTCGATGAGCACGACTGAATAACTACACTACAAAGATCTCATCAGGAGTGATGTGTGAGGTTCCACCCTCGGCACTTGATGTAACTCTACAGAGTCGAGCAACAAAAGGGGCGTGATGTGATGTGAGGTGTCGGGCTCTAGTCGTCGATCACGTTGATCGAGTCGTTGATGATGAAGCAGGGGCAACAAGGACTAGGTGGGGGTCACTGATGGATCACTAACCAACCTATACTAAGCTGTTTAGGATAAGCAGGTGGGTAACAATAAGCAGGTTACAAAAGCAGGCTATACATCAGAATAGGAGCAAATAATAATAGTAGCAAAATCTAATGCAAGCATGAGAGAATGGAATGGGC
>NC_057813.1:513674944-513892653 GCF_018294505.1 Triticum aestivum
GAAACAATAAATATAAAGGAAACATAGCATCACAAAGCATAACGTGGCAATATGTTGTGCCGGGTGTGACCTAACTTATGGCTACACGATATAGGTGAAGGGGGAATTCAACCGAGAATGTATTCCCGGTTCCGGACCTATGTCAGACAGATGACCAAAGGGGAATGTTCCATGTTCAGATAGTTAGAATCATCTGACAGGTCTGTGGTTAGCGTATTTGGGTTCGTCTCATCGTTCTGAGCAACTTTCATGTATAAAGTTTTTCCAACCGAGCTACGGTTTATTTTCTATGAATTTGCAAAGATTAAACCATTTTTTGGAATTATTTAATTTTAACAGAAACAAAATTATGATGTCATCATTGTGTGGGGGGTGACGTCAGCAGTCAATAGACTCGCTGACCAGGGTCAAACCTGACCTGTGGGTCCAGTGGGACCCACATGTTAGCCTCTGTTAGTAAAACAGTGGATTAAACTAATCTAGCAGGGTTAATTAGGGGTGTGGGCCCCGGGTGTCACTGAGTGTTTAGGTTAATCTAGTTACTCTTATTTATAAAACGTTTATTAGACTAATTAACAAAAGGGGGCCCACATGTTAGTGGTTGGGCGCTGCCCAGTCAGCACGTTGACTCAGTTAACTGGTCAACTGGGGCCTCGGGCCCACCAGTCAGTGGCACGGGGCGATGCCACATGGGTGCCAGCTCGGCACCGGCCGGAGACGCGCCGGAGCTAACTCTGGCAACCATTCCAACAACGGAGTGAACAGGACAGCTACGGGATTCGTCCACACCGCACCATTTTGGGCGCGGCCGGGCTCGTTCGAATGGCAAGATAACGGCGGAGCGATCTGTGACGGTTTCGGAGGCTGCGGTGGCTAAGATTGAGCGCATCGAGCTCATCGGTAGCGAGGTTCTTCGGGCGAGGTATGGGTACGGGGCTACGGGGCGCAAAGGGAGCTGCACGAAGTGCCTACGGTGCCTACTCGACGCGAGAAGTAGAACGGTGGCACGCACGGGACAAAATGGTCACCGTGGCCCCGCCGGCGATGAGGCCAGGTGGCGGCGCATTCGGGTGAGCATGGAACGGGCGCTACAGGAGATCAGAGGAGGCAGGGGAGGGCGCATCCGGCACAGAGGCTCATCGGGGGAGCGTGGGGTCTGGGCAGAGGGCTCGGGGAAGACCAGTGGCGTAGTTCAACAAAGAGGACGATGCGGTGGCCAAGCCAGAGAAGAAGAAGAATGCGGCAACGCGAGGGGATCCGGGGCTCGATCCAGCAGTGTAGTCGAGGCAGACGAGCGAGGCGGAGCGGTAGGGCATGTCGGCGAGGCGAACGGAAGGCGATGGCCACGTGGACGATAGAGAACGATGGCGACCGCATCGGTCTCCTCTGTAGAACAAAGGAGATGGAGAGGGGAGAGGTGGATCTGGGGGAGGAGAGGTGCAAGTGGGGGAGTGGGAGTGGCGGTAGGTGAGGGGGGACTCGAGGAGGTGGGGAGGCGCGGGGCCTTATCCTCTCGTGGGGGGCGTCATCGGCGAGGTGGCTGGTCGGTGATGGGTGCGCGCTGTCCCGCCCGGTCGGAGGAATACAAAGTGACAGGGGGAGGGGGAGTGGGCCAGCCTAGCTGGGCCAGGTTGCTTGGGCCGAGGCCCATGGGAAGGCCAGGGGCTCTCCCACCCATTTGCTTTTCCTTTTCCTTTTGCTTTTTTTTCATTTCTCTTTTTTTTCTAGTAGCTTTTGCCTTTTCTTTTAGCCACAGTCGACTTTGCAAAAATATGCCACTGGCCAAAACAACTTCAAAGAATTATTAGGCACTACCACAAAAAGATTGTGAGGCTTTTGAAATAGTTTGCAACCTTCATAATTTAAAAAGGCATTTAAACTATAGTTTTAGCCACTGTTTTAAACTGGTTTAGGGCACTTAGACATTTGCAAAAATTTTGGTTCACTACCAATATTAGTAATGGATTATTTGGCACATGAACAACATTTTAGTTTTCATGTTTGAGAATTTTTGAATTTCACTCATAATTTGAATTTGAATTTGACTTTGATTTTTCATCATGTGATAAATAGCGCAGTAAGCATGGTGACCTGGCACCATTAATAGGGGATTACTGTAGCATGACACTGGGGGTGTTACAGACGTCACCATCACCGTCACCACACCGTCGTGCTAGAGGAACTCATCTACTACCTCGACGTCTTGCTGGATCAAGAAGGCGAGGGACGTCACCGAGCTGAACGTGTGCAGAACACGGATGTGCTGTGTGTTTGGTACTTGATCGGTTGAAGCGCGAAGAAGTTCGACTACATCAACCACGTTATGAAACACTTCCGCTTATGGTCTACATGTGTACGTAGACACACTCTTCCCTCGTTGCTATGCATCTCCATCGATAGATCATTCCGTGTGTGTGGATTTTTTTGTATTCCATGAAATGTTTCCAAACAATTGGTTCATACTTTTTAACGTTGAGGGAGTCCTGGACTAGGGGTTGTCCGGATAGCCGAACTATCATCATCGGCCGGACTCCAAGACTATGAAGATACAAGATTGAAGACTTCGTCCCGTGTCCGGATGGGACTTTCCTTGGCGTGGAAGGCAAGCTTGGCGATACGAATATGTAGATCTCCTACCATTGTAACCGACTCTATGTAACCCTAGCCCTCTCCGGTGTCTATATAAACCGGATGGCTTTAGTCCGTAGGACGAACAACAATCATACCATAGGCTAGCTTCTAGGGTTTAGCCTCCTTGATCTTGTGGTAGATCTACTCTTGTAATACCCACATCATCAATATCAATCAAGCAGGACGTAGGGTTTTACCTCCACCAAGAGGGCCCGAACCTGGGTAAAACACCGTGTCCCTTGTCTCCTGTTACCATCCGCCTAGACGCACAGTTCGGGACCCCCTACCCGAGATCCGCCGGTTTTGACACCGACATTGGTGCTTTCATTGAGAGTTCCTCTGTGTCGTCACCGTAGGCTCGATGGCTTCTTCGATCATCAACAATGACGCAGTCCAGGGTGAGACCTTCCTCCCCGGACAGATCTTTGTATTCGGCGGCTTTGGACTGCGGGCCAGTTCGCTTGGCCATCTGGAGCAGATCGAAAGCTATGCCCCTGGCCGTCAGATCAGATTTGGAAGTTTGAACTTCACGGCTGACATCCGCGGGGACTTGATCTTCGATGGATTCGAGCCACAGCCGAGCGCGCCGCACTATCACGATAGGCATGACTTAGCTCTGCAGCCGGACAGTAACCTGGAGGCCGCACACGAGTCCGCTCCGATCTTCAATTCGGAGCCGGCTGCACAGATCGAGGACGGGTGGTTAGACACCGCCTCGGGGGCTGTAACCTCTACGGCGATAGAGCCGAACACTGACCTTGTCCCTGATGAAGCTTGTGACTCCGAGGTGCCGGACTCCTCGCCGGACTCCGAACCTCCCGCGCCCCTCCAGTCGAATCCGATTGGGCGCCGGTCATGGAGTTCACCGCTGCGGACATCTTTCAACACTCACCTTTTGGCGACATCTTGAGTTCGCTAAAGTATCTCTCGTTATCAGGAGAGCCCTAGCTGAACCGCGGTCAGGACGGTTGGGATGCGGACGACGAAGAAATTCAAAGCCCACCCACTACCCACTTAGTAGCCACTGTCGACGATCTAACCGACATGCTAGACTTCGACTCCGAAGACATCGACGGTATGGACGACGATGTCGGAGACGACCAAGAACCAACACCTACTGGGCACTGGAAAGCCACCTCATCATATGACATATACATGGTGGATATCCCAAAGGATGGGAATGGCGAAGGAACAGCGGAGGATGATCCCTCCAAGAAATAGCCCAAGCGCCAGCGTCAGCGGTGCCGCTCTAAATCCCACCACAGCAAGAATGGAGATTCTGGCACCGGAGATAATAACACCCAGACAATGCCGAAGACAACCCCCTCCAACAAGATTCAGGGCAGGAGGACGGAGACGCCAACCCTCATGAGAAAGAAGCAGACGAAGAAGTAGAGGATTACATGCCTCCCTGCGGAGACGAGGCAAGCCTCGACGACGACGAATTCGTCGTGCCTGAGGATCCCGTCGAACAAGAGTGTTTTAAACGCAGGCTTATGGCCACGGCAAACGGCCTCAAGAAAAAGCAGCAGCATCTTAGAGCTGATCAAGATCTGCTAGCCGACAGATGGACTAAAGTCCTTGCGGCCGAAGAGCATGAGCTGGACCGCCCCTCCAAAAGCTACCCTAAACGCAAGCTGCTCCCCCGATTAGAGGAGGAGGCATATGAACCTGCATTACCAGCAGACAATACGGCTGACCGACCACCCTGTGGCCACGACAGAGAGGCCTCTAGGTCCTCCACCAGAACTGTACCCCAGCATCGCTCAAAAAGCACAAGGCCACAGGGGAATGCTCCGGACTTGCGAGATATATTGGAGGATAAGGCAAGACAATCAAGATCAATCTATGGATCGCGTGGGCGCCCCGTGATACGCGACGACAACCGTCGCGCCAGACACAGTAAGTCCGGCCGGGCCGAACAAAATATACAAAGCTCTTTTGAACTCCGTCGTGATATCGCCCAATACAGAGGCGCCGCACACCCACTATGCTTCACAGATGAAGTAATGGATCATCAAATCCCCGAAGGGTTTAAACCCGTGAACATTGAATCTTATGATGGCACAACAGACCCCGCGGTTTGGATCGAGGACTATCTCCTTCATATCCACATGGCCGCGGTGATGATCTCCACGCCATCAAATATCTCCCACTCAAGCTTAAAGGACCAGCCTGGCATTGGCTTAATAGCTTGCCAGCAGAGTCAATTGGGAGTTGGGAAGACCTGGAAGCCGCATTCCTCGATAACTTCCAAGGCACGTACGTGCGACCACCAGACGCTGACGACCTAAGCCATATAATTCAGCAGCCAAACGAATCGGCCAGACAATTCTGGACACGGTTCTTAACCAAGAAAAATTAAATTGTCGATTGTCCGGATGCGGAGGCCCTCGCGGCTTTCAAACATAACATCCGCGATGAGTCGCTTGCCCGGCACCTGGGACAGGAAAAGCCAAAATCCATGGCAGCCCTCACATTACTCATGACTCATGACCCGCTTCTACGCGGGTGAGGACAGCTGGCTAGCACGCAGCAACAACCTCAGTAAAAATTCTGGCAGTCCGGATATCAAGGACCGCAATGGCAGGCCGCGTCGCAACAAAAACAAACGCCGCATTAACGGCGACAATAGTGAGGATACGGCAGTCAATGCCAGATTCAGAGGCTCTAAACCTGGTTAAGAAAAAAGCCATTCAAAAGAACTACTCCGGGTCCATCCAATTTGGACCGAATACTCGACCGCTCGTGCCAGATACACGGCACCCCTGAAAAGCCAGCTAACCACACCAACAGGGACTGTTGGGTATTCAAGTAGGTAGGCAAGTTAATTGTCGAAAACAACGACAAGGGGCTGCATAGCGACGGCGAGGAAGAGACCCGACCGCCGAACAATAGAGGACAGAAGGGTTTCCCCCCACAAGTGTGGATGGTGAACATGATATACGCAACCCACATACCCAAAAGGGAGCGGAAGCATGCACTCAGGGATGTATACGCGATGGAGCCAGTTGCCCCGAAGTTCAATCCATGGTCCTCCTGCCCAATCACTTTTGACCGAAGGGACCACCCCACCAGCATCCGCCACGGCGGATTCGCCGCATTGGTTTTAGACCCAATCGTTGATGGATTTCACCTTACCAGAGTCCTGATTGACGGCGGTAGTAGCCTGAACCTGCTTTATCAGGATACAGTGCACAAAATGGGCATAGACCCCTCAAGGATTAAACCTACAAAGACGACCTTTAAAGGCGTCATACCAGGTGTAGAGGCCAATTGTACAGGCTCAGTTACACTGGAAGTGGTATTCGGATCCCCGGATAACTTCCAAAGCAAAGAGTTAATCTTCGACATAGTTCCATTCCGCAGCGGCTATCATGCTCTGCTCGGACGCACCGCGTTTGCAAAGTTCAACGCGGTACCGCACCGTGCAAACCTTAAGCTCAAGATGCCAGGCCCTCGAGGAGTCATCACGGTCAACGGAAACACTGAACGCTCTCTCCGAACGGAGGAACATACAGCGGCTCTCGCGGCAGAAGTACAGTGCAGCCTCTTAAGGCAATTCTCGAGTCCGGCCGTTAAGCGACCGGACACGGCTAAACGCGCCCGGAGTAACCTACAACAAGACCACTTGACACGTTCTGAGCACGCGTAGCAATGCGGCCCCAACCCCAGCCCCTACAAAATTTCAAGACGGGTCCTTCGCGTACATCATTACGCTCTGAAGATACCATGGGCATAGGGGGAGGGGCACGACCACGATAGGCCCAGAATGCGGCTTAACCACACCAGGGGCTCTCAAGTGCGTCGTTCTTTTTTCTTTTCTTTTTTTACCCACAGGACCCCGTTCATCAGAGGCCCTGTCCGGCAGTAAACCTGCCGAACTCACGATGCAACAGCCAGGGAAGGAGAAAGGCTACGACGAATATCCAGGTGGTCTCCATTATGAGCATTAAATCTGTTTTATACACCATTCCGCTGCCTACCCCTGGAGGGGGACATGTTTAATAGTCCCATCCCTTGCTTATCGCACCATTTGTATCGTTCTGCATTCACAACAGTATTTCTTGAATAAATAATGCACCTTTTTTCTTACAATTGCATTCCTTTCTTATACATATGTTCATTTATGACATGTTGCATCCGTACTTTTTGGTACGGCTAAATACACCAGGGGCTTATGTTTCCCGCATCATGGTGCGATAAGTCCGAACACTTTCACAAGTGCGGCACCCCGAACTTATAGCATTATATGCATCGGCTCCGAATCATGTCTTGGGTCAATAGTTGGGTTTGCCCGGCTCCCATGTTTTGGTACCTTATGTTTCGTTGTATAGGCTAAGGTAGCACTGGGAGAACCACTGCGATTGCGCCCCAGTTGAGCTGGGCGAGCGCCTCAGTGGAGAAAGCTAAAACTGACCATCATGATGAGGCGAGAGCCGGTCGCTGTTCGAGAGGTTTTTTCGAGTCCCTAAAGACTTATGCCACTTAGAGCGAGGAACCGGCTTTGTCCGGCCCAGGCGTGGATAGTGCCCCAAATTCGGCCTTCCGAACACTAGGGGCTTCGCTGAAATTTAAAATTATAGAATTATATGGCTAAGTGAGAGTGTTCAAGCATTACAAGTCCGGTTGCCTTGTTCGTTGTGTTGAGCGCCTCCCTAGATGGACCCAAAAATGGGAACAAGAGTGCTCAAATTTATCCCGAACACCCCAACACTCGTGGCATGGGGGCCGAAGCCGACGACTTGCCATCTCTCAGATTTGATAAACGGCCGCACAGAAGGTAATATTTTAAATTAACAAGCGTTGCTTAGCGCATATGAACAAAGTTTTCAGCGCACAGGATAACAAAATGCGAGTCTACTCAAATATTACATCTTTGGAGCACTCACCCACAATTGTGCGGGCACCCTTCAGAACAGTCTTATAATACATCTCGAGAGTACGATACTCCTTGCCCAGCGGTGGCGCGTCCGTCACAAGCTTCTCAGCATCCATCTTGCCCCAGTGCACCTTTGCGCGGGCAAGGGCCCGACGGGCACCTTCAATACAGGCGGAGTGCTTGATAACTTCAACCCATGGACACGCATCCACCAGCTGCCGCACCAGGCCGAAGTAGCTCCCAGGCATGGCCTCCTTAGGCCACAGCCGAACTATGAGACCCCTCATGGCCTGTTCGGCCACCTTGTGGAGCTCGACCAGCTGCTTCAGCTGGTCGCTAAGGGGCACCGGATGTCCGGCCTGAGCATACTGAGACCAGAAGACCTTCTCCGTTGAGCTCCCCTCCTCGGCCCGGTAGAAAGCGGCAGCATCAGACACGCTGCGAGGAAGATCTGCGAACGCTCCTGGAGAGCTCCGAATTCGGGTAAGTGATATGTAATTTACACTCACATGCTTACTTTGCATGAAAAATGCCTTACCCGCTGCTATTTTCTTCAAGGCCTCGATTTCTTGGAGGGCCTTGTAGGCTTCGGCCTTAGCGGCTTTGGCACTCTCAAGAGCCAATGCAAGCTCGGACTCTCGAGTCTTCGAGTCACACTCCAGGCTCTCATGTTTTTCCACGAGATCATGGAGCTTTTGCTGTACCTCCGCCACCTGTGCCTCCTGCTTCTCTCACTCGGTGCGCTCCGCGGCCGCATTACGTTTGGCCACGGACACCGCCTCCTTCAGGGTCGCCACCTCGGTCGTGGCACCTGCAATACCCATGTTATCCTTGTCAATTTTCTTGCAACCAAATCCTTTTCTATAAGGTACAATCTTAATACGGTGTTATTCACCTTCCTTGTCCTCGAGCTGCTTCTTGGCACGGCCGAGCTCGTTCTCGGACCGCTCGAGGCTTTGCTTCAAAGTATTGACCTCCACAGTCAGTGCGGCAGAGGTCAGCAGCACATCCTACAACCCCATATTAACATATTTCATGACTCCTGCGTATATCTTTTTAGATCCTCAGTCCAGCTTTTCTTTCCGAATACCGAACCGAGCATCAGGGGCTACTGTCTATGCGGTACTATTCTACATATATCAAAATTCTTACCTCAAAGCCTGTTAGAAGGCTGCTGCAGGCTTCGGTCAGCCCGCTCTTGGTGAGCTGAACCTTCTGAATCACCGCACTCATGAAGGTGCGGTGTTCCTCTTCGATGGAGGCGCCGTTGAGCGCCTCCAGCAAGCTATCCGGCGCCTCCGGTTGGACGGAGGCCGCTGGCATCGCGGTCTTGCCCTTCTTGCGAAGGGGCCGCCCGTCGGACTCCGAAGCCACTTCAGCTTCCGGTGCGGAGTCCGGCGCAAAGACCGGGAGGTTGCCCTGCGGCACCTCCGGGGCCTCCTCCTCCTGGCGGGTCCCTTCCCGGGATCCCACCTCGGCATCGTCCGCATCACGGGGGGTGGAGGCGGTCGGAAGGGAATCCATATCTGACGCACCCAAGGACCCGCTCACGAAGCGGGAAAATCATCCTTGGGCGGACTGCAGGGTTGTATGCGGCATTAGAAAGACACTATGTGGCGAAAAGAAAAACCATGAAGTTATTCGGGAGTCCGGATACTTACGATCTCTCCAGGGGATTGGCCCTTGTAGGCCAATCCTCGTCGTCATCACTGGCGTTGGCGGAGCAGTCCGGGGGAAGAGTCTTTCCCTTCTTGGACCCTTCGGCCTCCCTCGTTGGGGAAGCCTTCCTTTTCTTCCCTCCCCCCGCTAGGGGAGAGGCCTTCTTCTTCTCCTCCTCGCCTTTGTGGGAGGAGTCTGCCTCGGAGTCATCGTCCGATGACACCTGAAAACGTGAACTCTTCCGAGTGCCCGTGGCCTTCTTCTTGGCCTTCTTCTCCGGCACCACGTGGGGTGCCGGAGCCAGCAGCCCCTTTAAGCGGGCGTCCGCTGGGTCCTCTGGCAATGGGGCCGGACAGATAGTCTGTTCAGCCTTCTTCAGCCAGTCCTGTCAAAGGAGAGGGAGTTTAGATCCCACATAGAGTCAAACTATGGAAAACAAGTGTCCCGTAGAGGGCAAAATCGCTTACCTCGCTAGCCGGACACTGCGAGCTGAATCCGCGATCTTCGGTAGCGGATGCGGGGGCCTCGACACCTTTAAATAGCACCCTCCAGACATCTTCGTACGTAGTGTCGGAGAGCCCGCTCAAAGTCTGGTGCTGCGCCGAATCGAACTCCCACATACTGAAGCCTCGTCGTTGGCACGGCAGAATCCGGCGGATAAGCATGACCTGGACTACGTTGACAAGCTTGAGCTTCTTGTTCACTAGATTTTTGATGCAGGCTTGGAGTCCGGTCAGCTCCTCCAAATCACCCCATGTCCGGCCGCTCTCTTTCTAGGAGGTGAGCCGTATGGGGATGCCAGATCTAAATTCGGGGGCCGCTGCCCATTCAGGGTCACGCGGCTCGATGATGTAGAACCACCCCGATTGCCACCCCTTAATGGTTTCCATGAAAGTGCCCTCAAGCCAAGTAACTTGGGCATCTTGCCCACCATGGCGCCTCCGCACTCCGCTTGGCTGCCCTTTACCACCTTCGGCTTGATACTGAAGGTCTTGAGCCACAAGCCGAAGTGGGGCTGGATGCAGAGGAAGGCCTCACACACGATGATAAACGCCGAGATATTGAGGATAAAATTCGGGGCCAGATCATGGAAATCCAGGCCGTAGTAGAACATGAGCCCCCGGACAAAGGGATGGAGTGGGAAGCCTAGTCCACGGAGGAAATGGGGAAGAAATACCACCCTCTCGTGGGGCCTAGGGGTGGGGATGAGCTCTCCCTCGCCGGGGAGCCAGTGCGCGATGTCGCTGGACAGATATCCGGCGCTGCGCAGCTTCTGGACGTGCCCCTCCATAATGGAGGAGGCCATCCACTTGTCTCCCGCTCCGGACATAGTTGGAGAAGGTTGAGGTGAGATGTGCGGACTTGGGCGCTGGAGCTCGAGTTCGCGGAGATGGATAAGCCAAGGAGGAAGAAGGTGCAGGTAAAAGGGTTGGATCTTTATCCCCTTATATGGGCGGCCGGAAACATGCGTCCCCACTGGCCTGATAAAACTCACTTATATCCCAAGCGCCGCAATCAATGGCGCGGTTGGGTTACCCACGTCCGTATTGATGGGAATCCCGGAATAAGGGGAACACGATCTCTGCTTCGACAAGATGTGCCAAGGAAACCGCTTCGCTAAACACGCTGAGGTGGTACAATAAAAACGATTCGAGTAAAGGCTTGGTAGTGGTGTGACGTCATGCCACCAAATACGTCAGCAGATTGAACTTGTGTAAATATTATTCTCTCTACGGTCGTATGTGGAATTTATTTTGCAGAGTCGGACACTATCCTGGTGTTCACAATCTTCTATAAATTATTCGGAGAAGGAACCCGCCTTGCAATGCCGAAGACAACATGCGCGCCGGACTCATCGTCATTTAAGCCTGGTTCAGGGGCTACTGAGGGAGTCCTGGACTAGGGGGTGTCCATATAGCCGAACTATCATCATCGGTCGGACTCCAAGACTATGAAGATACAAGATTGAAGACTTCGTCCCGTGTCCGGATGGGACTTTCCTTGGCGTGGAAGGCAAGCTTGGCGATACGAATATGTAGATCTCCTACTATTGTAACCGACTCTATGTAACCCTAGCCCTCTCCGGTGTCTATATAAACCGGATGGCTTTAGTCCGTAGGACAAACAACAATCATACCATAGGCTAGCTTCTAGGGTTTAGCCTCCTTGATCTCGTGGTAGATCTACTCTTGTAATACCCACATCATCAATATCAATCAAGCAGGATGTAGGGTTTTACCTCCATCAAGAGGGCCCGAACCTGGGTAAAACATCGTGTCCCTTGTCTCCTGTTACCATCCGCCTAGACGCACAGTTCGGGACCCCCTACCCGAGATCCGCCGGTTTTGACACCGACAAACGTGCTTCAGCTTTTTCAACTCCCATGTAATACTTGAGCGCAAGCCATGGATATGGCACTATGGGTGGAATAGAGTATGATGATAGGAGTAAACATAGAGAAGACAAAAAGGTAAGAAAGTCTCACATCGACGCTACTAATCAACAGGCTGTGTAGATGCCCATCAATTGATATCAATGCGAGGAGTAGGGATTGCCATGCAACTGATGCACTAAGAGCTATAAGTGTATGAAAGCTCAAACTGAAAACTAAGTGGGTGTGCATCTAACTCTACAATGAAAAATTGCCACTAGTATATGAAAGTGACAACATAGGAGACTCTCCATATGAAAAACATGGTGCTACTTTGAAGCAAAAGTGTGGAATTAGCATGCCCCTTCTCTCTTTGTCTCTTCTTTTTTCTTTTCTTTTCTTTTCTCTTTTTGTCCGGAGTCTCATCCTGACTTGTGGGGGAATAATAGTTTCCATCACCCTTTCATCACTGGGACATGTTCTAATAATGAATAATGATGATCATCACACTTCTATTTACTTACAACTCAGTACACTACAAAAAAATACACTTCCATGATGATACGTGTTTGTCATAGTAGGTCACGTTTTCTGTCATGCATGTACATCCATGACGATTTTATGATAGAATCAAGATAGTCATACATGTGCTGTCGTAGAAGTGTTCCATGACATTACCAAAATTATCATCACGGAAGTGTCCACTTCCATGACAATAAATCGCGCGTCAGTGCTTTCGTCAAGGGTGACCGACATGTGGCATCCACCGTAATGGGACGTCGTTAAGCTATCGGGTTCGGTTTTGGATCCGATAACCCGTTAACAGCCCGGACCAATGGGGATTTTCCAGGTGTAAAATACTCATTGGCTGGAGGAAACACATGTTTGCTCACCGTTGGGACAGATGTCATCCACTCATTGGACATGAGGCGCTTATGATACGTTGACATGTGGCACGGCCCAACAAAGGACCATTCCAGTGAAAAGGCCGGCCCAGCTAAAGGACCACCATGTTTTTTCAGACACTAGTGGGCTGGCCCGTTAACAGCCTGCCATGTTTTTGGCGAAATTGAGGCCCATACCAAATCAGGCCCGTTCACAGCCTGCCATGTTTTGGGCCAAATTAAGGCCCATATCAGATCAGGCCCGTTAACAAGCCAGTGTTCTTTTGGGACCATCCTAAGACATGTTTGTATGTCAGCCTGTTAAATGCCCGTTTACCAGTTCGGCCTGATAATAGTTTCTGCATGTTAGCGGCCTGTGGTGCATCTGGGACGTTGTCGGCCCGGTTTGACTTTAAGCCATTTAACGGCCCATGAAGACACTGGGCTATTTCTTGTTCGAAGTAACTTTAGGCATCTTAATGACATGTAGTCTTCGTGGACAAATTTTAGCCCAACTGGCCTACCGGCCTGTTAATGGCCCATGTAACAATTGGGCCTAATTAAGCCCGCCTTGAATACGGCCTGCTTACAGCCCATCTGATAATGGCCCGTGACACTTTTAGGCCTATGGCCCACGTAGATACCGGCCTGCTTAAAGCCCATAATTTTATTGGGCCAAACGGGCCCAAGATATATTTTGGCTTGTTAACTACTCGTCCTATTTGGGCCAAACATGAGCCTTAGGCAGTTTTGGCCTGTATTGGCCCATGAATTTTTCAGCTCAACGCTAGCCCAATCTAGGTTTTAGCCTGTTAAAAGCCCATTGTATCTCTGGCCCAGCTGGCCAGAACTTTACTCAGCCTGTTAAAGGCGGGAAACAACCATAAGGTTTAGACCAGCTAATGGCCCAAGATGATTATAGGCCCACGTTTTGGCCCATATGAGTAACGGGCCGGCCTGAAGACCGACAACACTGAGATCCATTGAATCTTCTGGCCTAAATTACAGCATACTGACCAAGAATAAACCTAGAGTATACAACAAAGAAATTACAGCATATTACATCCCCTCGGCATCAAAGTTCGCCGCCAGTGATAATAAAGGGCAACCAGACAGCAGATTACATAAACTGGGTAGGTCGCCACCAATGGAAGTTAACAGGCGGACAAAATAATAGATAGAACCAACATCACTTCAACATAGTTCAAGAAAGGTTAGCCCGGCCCAGGAGCTACAGCACAAGCAGCTTAGCAACCTAATGAGACTGTGCTTCTTTGACGCTCATATCCACCAACTTAAGCTGCATAGAATCAATAAACATCCTGTACTTACGGTTAATCTTGCATAGAGATTGGAGTTCTAGTCGTATTTGAGCGGAAGCATGTATTTCTTCTTGAATTTCAGACAGAAGAAGTCGAACAGATTAAGGCGGCGACTTCATCGAGCTTGTGTCACTGAGTAAGTTTGACACTACATCAAGATGTGACTTCTTGGTTGTATCCCTACCCTCAATATGTGTTGCCTTCTCCTCTGGAATATGTGTTAGAGGGACAAACAATGGGTTCGTCTCACTATCATTGCGGCAGTTCTTCCTAGCAGCAGTGTTGTCACCCTGAAAGAGAAACAAGTAGGTAGATAACAGGTTTTGCACATATAAGCATCAACACTGTCAATTCATCTCATTTCTTTGTCAGAAACATAATGAGAGCGGCGTTTTGGCTCCTAGGTTCATATGCACCCATTGTCGAAATACATATTTCGAAAAGTTGAAAAATTTGGAACAAAAATCCACGTGTATAACCAGACATTTTATGTGCGTTCACAAGGTTTCGGTGAAAAACGACGTTTTTTGTGGCTTGTGGAAAAAAGATAAAGAAATGCCTAGTGAATAGTTAGAATGAAGCATCAGAAATTGTCTTTTTTACACAAGCCAGAAAAAACGCAGTTTTTCATTGAAACCTTGTGCACGCACATAAAATGTCCGGATATACACGCGGGATTTTTGTTCTGAATTTTTCAACTTTTCGAAATGTGTATTTCAACAATGGGTGCATATGCACCTAGGAGGCAAAGGAAATTACCGTAACATAATAGGCATTGTTCATAGTTAAGACGACAGGAAATGGCATTGTGCAGGAGCGGCCAGCTTCACCAGACCACTAGATTACAGATCAAGAACACAAGCATAGATGTAGTTCTAAACAACGTATAAGCATGAATGGTAAGTGTACTGTCAATTTATACCATTTCAGATTGGTAAATAAAGAGACACGATTTAAATAACATTAATATAATATGGCGTTGTTCATAGTTGAGACATAACAGGATATGACATTGTGCTGTTGTTGGTAGTCTCACCACACCACTAGATTACAGATCAAGAACACAAGCATACACATAGTTCTGAAGAAGATAACTTGCTATGTTTAGTTTAATTTACATGGTACGAATAAGGAACTAGATTGTACAACTAAAGACTGAAATTGAGAAGGACAAACTTATGTTTATCTACTTCTACTTTATAAACTTTGAACAAGAAATTTGATGCAGACGACAAAAATAAACAACATTTGCACTCATAGCTATCCAAATATAAACAAAAAAGTTTGAAGGCTCAAGGAGAACAAACTTACATTAGTAGTGAAGACAGGCTCTATAAAGGCCTTGTCCATATTGATGGAGGGGGGCAATTCAAGAAGTTTACCTCACACTCTTCTTCAAGAGTATTGCCTTTATTCTACATTTTGTTAAGAGTAAATATAAATGTGAAAATATAGGAACAAATGGCAATTATTTAACTTAAGATGCAGAGTACAAATGTAAATAGAGCATACATGCAGAAGGCACTGACAGGAGCAATGCAGAGCTAAACTTCTTCAGTAACATTGGTTTTATTCAATATTTTGGCAAGAGTAAATGTAGATCTGATGTGTGGAAAAAAGGAGGACAAGGGAAAATAAGCTGCAAAGTGTACATGAAGAACTAGCTGACAAATATAAGGACAACATATACTTACAAGAACAATGAAGAACTAAAATTCTTCATAGGCATTGGGTTTATTCTACATTAATTTAAGCATTAATATAGATCTGATAATTTGGAGTGAATAGTTGATAAGCAAGCTATAATGCACAATGATGTCACATAATCCACCAGGTATGAATGTAAGGACAATGATAGGACAATAGGTACTCACAAGAGCAAAGCAGCGACCAACATAGTTGCGATATCCTAGGTTTTGCGGCGCTGGTTCTATCGCCAATATACATTGGGTGCTATGTGATTTCTCCGGTAGCACCACCTTTTTCAAGGACTTTGCTTGTACTCCTTTAGGTTCTGCAATCACCCTCTTCCTTTTGGATGTCTGAAACACAAGAACAACATTTGAATGGAAAAACATGGTATGACGACAAATGGAATAGGTGTTGATAATGGACGGTCATGACATCTTCACACATATCATGAGTAAATTAAGCAAATGGCGGTGCAACGAAGCAAAAGAAATGCAGGACACCTTATGCAAGATATGTGCAACCAATAAAACCTTGCCAAAATAGAACATGCACCTTATTGGGTGAACAGGATAGGCCATCTGCCTTTGACTCTGTGAGCTCAGAATAGTCATTAGGATCATATTCTGAATACGAATCTATAGGTCGGGAGCATGTGGGCTTCATTGCATCCACAATGGACCTCAATCCCTTGATGCCAAGTTTGTTACCCATTGAACTGTTCCGCAGTATTCTTCTGATGTGCACATTCTTATACTCATTGTGATTACATACAATATCTGTAAAGCATGAAAACACAAATAGTAGTGAGATTATCTTTGTAATGCAGAGGATATTGTAATATAATAGAGGCTCCCTATAAATCCTTGTGTGCTATCACTGGATTCTGATGAGAGAGCCAATGTGTGCTGTAATATGGTGAGTAGATTAATATAATCTGGCAGAACTACACACAAAAATAGGCTCCCTATTGGGGGCCCCAGATGTAAGGATAGTTGGTAGATGATAGGTTCATAATATACCATATAGAAAGTTTATTGCCAAACCATGATAACGAGAGCGCAGAGCCAGTAGGCAGATCGTAGTGTAGATAATAGGGGTACACCATAACCACCATAAATAAATCGGGAAAGTGCAACTGGCTGGAAAACATAGGGTTTTGCCGCTACTAATATGCAGCCTATCGATCACCTATAGGCCAGCTCTATTCATCTGAAGGTGCACATCTGTTACTATCAGTTTAGTCTATCAAAGACCGCGCGACTCCCACCATTTCTGGGGTATTATGGCAGACCAAGTCAAAGTGCGCAGTCATTTAGCAGAACCAGCCCAATAGAGGCCTCGACTGCAGATGTCCCTGCTCCCCATCCTCACAAGGAACATACTGTGCTTCCCATACAGAACACCACACGGGCCGCCGACCGAACCACCGCCCCCACCTCCTGTGTTCCTCCTCCACCCCCACTCCCCACCCCTGCCCCCACCCGCGTTGAGTTTTCTTCATTCGGCAAGGCCCCACCACCGCCCCCCACAACCACCGTCCCCTCCCGAGCCCCTTCCTTCGCCCCGGCGAACTCCGGCGAGCTCTGAAAAATCGACTGACCCAATTTTGAAATTTAGTCTACTGCCATTTAACTAGTGTGGAATATAAAAGTGGAAAACCATATGCATTGCAGGTATAGTGTTGAGCGTGCCATGGCGGATCGGAAGGTGCAAACCAGACAAAGGCAACTTTGCAACCAATGTTTGCTTTCTGCAAGTAAGTGATGGACAAGAAATCAGAGTAAAGCAGTGGTGATCTATTTTCTTGTTGTGATAAATAAGTTGAGCAGATACGAAAGAGTACCGCCTCCGGTGCGGTGCCATGTATGCATCTGCTGAGAATTTGACGGTGCTGAGGTAGCGATGGCTGTCGACGCGTGGAAGCAGATCTAGGAGGGTAGACAGTGGCGGCAGGGCGCGGTGGACGAGACAGTCATAGGAGCGGCACCGACAAGGTGGACGACGACGGGGATGAAGCGAGAGGACGAGATGCAAGGATCCTGGTCCGAAGCCGTGGATGAGAGAGGTCGATCTCTTGTAATGGACGACGACCTCGGGGTATCAGCTCCGGCATGGTGGAGGAGGACGGCGGTGGATGGGGTGGCGGACGGAGGAGGCTGCGGTGGAGAGGGTGTTTTGGCGCCCATGGAGTATGAGTGGGGAGATGGAGGGAGAGAGGAAGGGGGGAACCATGTCTTCAGGGTGCGCTTGTCTCAAATGCAAGGAAATTTACAAACTTAGCCCCCGTTTCAAATTTCCTACATCACAACAATATTAGTCGGTTGGGGATAGGACGGTAATCTCGCATACACCGAATATTTGTCGATGAGAGTTTGTTTTTGGCTCCCACCGTGTATGAATCGGGAAGGGAGTCGATTTTAGCCGAGCGGACACTGTGTTTTGGCGCCCACTGTGTATGAATCCGGGTGAGAGGCAGTTATGTAACGTTTGAGTGAAATTACAAACCTACCCCTATCAAAACCTATAGAAATCGAGCCGCTAGGCTTTGCGTGTCAGGGATAGGCAGTAATTTCCATCTCGCGGATTTTGGTTTTGGGTGGTTACTGTGACTTTCCCTGCTTCATTCAAATTTTTGCAGAGTGCAGGTTTACCGTGCCAACTCAATTCAATTCCCGTTTGTATTCTATTTTTGTTTGGGAAAGATCCAGTTTCGATTGGAATAAAATTCTATATACATCATTTTTTATATATACTTTCAAAAGCACAACACCCTTTATACATAAATATGGTTTACAAATGGCATGATCTCATATTCATAAGGCTGTATCCATCTTAATTTGGATTTTCAAATATTTGAAACCACTTTATGTTGAAATCCAATGTATGCACTCCTCGCTAACTGGCTCCAATTAATGTGTGTTTCATGCGGGTTTTTTACTCATAAAACATGTATATTGTGTTTCACACACACAACATATAGTGTAATCCCGTTTAGACATTAATTGCGTATAAACCATGCATTGTCTCTAATTAAAGAATGTAAGGATCACTAATACTGATAAACTATATAACATTACACGTGTCCCCAAATTCAAATGAATATGCATGTTTGATACACCAATTTGTGTTATGATATTATCGATGTCGTGATCTCTAGTTTAAATATTTGAATCCCCTTTAATCCAGATATTCATCTCATATAGCTTTCACTCATGCTTATATAGGAGTATCTCTCTAGACCTATATGTGTTCATCGTCTCTCGGGTATCTCTCATGCTACCTATATGTCGACAATGATCTTTTATCTTCGTAACACACTAACGGTACTCTCTCCCTCAACCTTCACCACTCTATCTCTCTCTAAGTATATCTCGCTCCCTGCTATGTGTCTCTAACTATGATTCTCCATGTGAAATATCTTTCTCTAACACAAACACAAACTTCGTCTCCCAGGGTCTCATTTCTCTCTACTATTCCTGTGTGTTCCACTCCCACACCCCCTCTCACACAGAGATGTCTTTCGCTCCTTAGGTATGAGAAGCTACGACTCTTCCTCTTAAATATCTCTTTCTCACACACAAACACAAACTCTGTCTCCTAGGGTCTCACATCTCTCCACCATTCTCTTGTATGTCACTCACAGACACACTCTCTCCCTAGAGATATCTTGCATTCCCTCATATGTCTCTCTAGCTACCATTCTCGTTGTGAAATATCTTTCTCTCTCGCAGACACAAAACTCCATCTCTCGGGATCTCATTTCTCTCTGATATTTGTTTGTATGTGACTCACATGCACCCTCTCTCTATGTCTCTCACACCCACACACATAACTTAGCCTTCTGATCCACTTGACTCCTATCTCTAACGCACACTAGCTAGCATCCTTTTGTTTCTATTTATCTATTTCTTCATCAACCTTCTTTCTCGCCCTCACTCTTGCTTGCTATCACATACGCTACATATGTTTCACTCTACATGCAGTCAAGTGCCCTCTTTTTATCTTTCTCTCTCACACACATAACTTCACCCTCCGAACCACCCAGCGGTCATCTCCAACACTCAAACTAGCCGATGTCCCTCTAGCTAGCATCTCCATCTCTGTATCTATCTGTAGTTTCTCCGTCAACATTTCTTTCTTGCATGCACTCTTGCTTCCTATCACCCACACTATATATGTCTCTCCATACATTCATTTATAGGTTGATCTCTTTTGCACAATCATTGTGTCTCACTTCCTCTGCTCTCCATAGATGCATGATCCAGCCCACGCCACTATCTCTTAAAGACAAAAACACATGCTCAATTGTTGGGCCTTCTTCCCTTCACTCTCACATGCATGCATATTGTCATACCGATCCGTCTCTCCCATGTCGTTGATCTTATGACTTATGTCTTCTTTCTTTTCTCTCGATTATGCGCGCGCACACACACACACATCCCACGTATACATGTATACCTCTCACACATGCACATTCAAGGTCTCTATGTCTCCATATGTAGTTAATTACCCTCAACCCTAACGCCACATCGAATCGTTCTCTTCTTGTGTGCACATAACTTCCGCCTGGATGGGTAAAACACACACTCACACTTAACAATCTCCTTCTAGCTACCCCCTCTCACTTTTCCCCTATATCCTCGAAACCAATAAGACCATCCCTTCGTTTAATTCCCGCTTAGATGCACCATCGATATATAGTAGTCTTCCTCAGTGTCTCCCGAACAAACATGTTCTATCAATGTCGACTCCTCTCACGCGCACACACCTTCTCTTCCCTCTCTACGGGCCTTTTCTCTCTCGCACCCCATCGTTGGTGGCCTCTGCCATACACATCACCTCTCTATGATGAATCCACGCACACTTAAATTACATCTGCTACCGAGGACCCCACGTCATACACACACACACGCACCCACCCACCCACCCACACACACGCACGCACGCACCCCCCACACACTAAGACTCCATCTCTCTCTCTCTCTCACACATACCCACCCATCCACACACCCACCCACCCCCCGCACACTAAGACTCCATCTCACACACACATGCTCTAGGCGAAGCATTTGTTCCTACCACCCTTTGTCCAACCTTACCTGTATGATAAACAATCACCTTAATTTACTTTTATAACATGGAAAAATTCCACTTTACTTTAGTCGTTAGCAAACTTATCATCTCTACTCTTATAAAAAACTGAGTTGGTGATGATGGTGTGCCCGCCATCTTGTAATATAGACCGTCTGATCTATATCTGATGGATAGAAAGCAAACTATGATAATTTTACAAAATATACCCACACCTCTCTTCACATCCTTATCTCCCACAACCTCATTGCTGAGCAATTAAAAAAGGAAGTCTCTGGAACAATCTAGCATGGTGGCCACTGCCGCCTACCGGCGCTGTCCATCCCCATGCCTCCACCTAGTCCGACCACCAGTCACCACCATGCTCCACTCCTCCTCACCTTATCTCTCATCTTTCATTTTTTCGATGAAATTCTTGAGATACCAGTTTTCTGATAAAGTTCTCGAGATATCATTAGTTTTTACACATGGGATTACTCCTGCATGGATCAATCACAATAGGTGTTTTGTAAAAAATTCATATTGATGTTCCGTGCAATGCATGAGCATCTTGCTTGTAATTATATAACACAAATCACGAGCAGGAAGTGAATTTTTTTTACACAACCTCGTTAACATGGCCACGTAAATCACTAGCTAAAGTGTAATACCATTATACTTATATCCCGATGCAAAAGGTTGAGTACATGTCCGAAGAGTAGAGTCGCACACACACACTCTCTATCTCTCAGAATCTCTCACACACACCAGTTATGTGACGCCCACTTAAGCAGACACTTATGTTACAATTTGTGCACCCGCGTGTACACATGATGGTGCACATTTATTTAAGATGGACGGCGAACCCAAATAGTAGCTGCATTCATTCCCCTCCTGCCGCCTCTTCTCTGGTCGCCGTCACCGGTAGCCATGGCCCTGCCGAAGGTAACGACATACGCCATACTCCCGCCGGAGCAGCGCTTTAATTTGGAAATTTTAATGGTCATGCATGCATCTTTTTGTGCTAGCACTCCTATATAAGGGTTGACCGCTCACTTCCCGCGGACGTGCGCGAGCGGTGGAAGAGGAAGGAGAAGGGAAGCGGGCTGTTGAGTAACGTTTTTTACCACAACTTCTTAGGAAACTGAGTGCAATAATTGAGTAGTTTTGCAAACTACCAGTACTACACCTGAAATGGTTCAAAACCAATACTCCCTTGCCAGCGCGCGCTTCCCACGTGAAGCGGTCAGCGTCGCCCTGGAGGGCCACATTAATGCCCGGCTAGAGCAGAGGCAACCTCTCATGGGCGCCGGCTTTGAAGCAGCGGGACGGCCAAGAGAGCGCCACTTCCAGGTGCACGCGACTGCTCCGCGTCGAGGCTGGCCATAGTTTGGATGAGTCTCCATCGTGGGGAGCCACACTAACTGCGATGATATGTATCATTCCATCTATGAAGAACACGTGGGACTGGAACTACGAGACGAACATGTACCCAGGAGTGGACGTACGAACCTGAGTAATGTAGCGCAGTAAGTGAAGTAGAAAGGCTTAAATAGTATGAACATGCGTGGCATATAGGCATTTATCTCTTACTATGTACCACTAAATGTTGTACGTGCAATGCACAGTGATGTTATGGAGTATGTGCCTAAGTACTCTACTACTACTATATTAATTGGAGGCACATATTATGTTTTATATTTGTTTACGTGTATGCCCCGAGACCTTCCAACTAGACGTGTCTTTCTCTCTGGGTCGCACTTTGTATCATTCATACTACTAGTACTACTATGTATGGTTTCCGACCCAGAAGTGGATACGCTCTACCATGCTGTTCATGTCCCACTCCTTTCGGTGACGTGTGGGACATCCATCATGTGCCGTGTTTGGCACTCCTTCGTCATAAGAGTTGAAACGCTAGCATTCATCATAAATAAAAAATAAATATAAATCAGCAGTGATACTATACCAGGCGGTTTCCTTGCTCCTCGATATCGGAAAGAATACTTCCGTTCGCCAACATGTGGGACGTCGACCATCCTGGTCCACTTTCCATGCACGCAGAACTCCAAGGGAGAGTCACCCCGGTCGTCATGCCATAGTAATAATGACTAATGAGCCGTCAAATCACAGGCCCAACCTTTCGTTCAATTCTGCTTCTTGAAGAAAATTACTGTACCAGCAGTAGTGCTAGCTACAGTAGTTACTCCAGCGGAGGCCTCCTTTCATTCATAGGATAGGAATTTTATAGGAATATGAGAATCAATGGAAGTGAGATGACATGCATGTCAATTCCTATAGAGAAAGACATGCCATTTGATGCATAGGATAGGAATTTTTCCATTGAGTCTAGGCTAATGTACTGGTAATTTGCTCTAAACACTACAGTAGTAACTAGTAGTACTGGTACATGCTCATACTCAGACACAGACACACACACTAGCTACTAGTACTACTACTTCTCACATGCTGGCCAGATGCTGTCGTTCTCCTTCCCGGCTTTGTCGGCGACACTCCACCATGCTTGGATCTTCGCCGAACTCTCTGCAGTAGCACGTGCGTCCTCTTCTTTCTTGCGACGGCGGGCCTCTCTTTTCTTGAGAGCTTTCTGACTTTTCGAGTACCTTTGTCCGGCTTTGGCCGCCTCTTGCTCTGCTGCCCATTCAGCCTTGGCAGCTTCAACTTCCACCCACGTAGGTGTGAGGTCGCGAGCGGCGGTGAACTCGGCACAGCAGGATGCCATCGCTTCCCTACCATTTTGTGTGCAGTCATGGGCGGCGAGGAACTCAGCGCGGCGGGATGTCATCACTTCCTTACCGGTTAGTGTGCAGTGCAGTGGCATGAACGACGCTTGGCGAGAGCTCTAGGGTGGAGTGGCCGGACAACCGTATAGTGCATTGGTTTGTCAAGAGCTCAAGGACAGAAGACGAAGCAAATTTGGATTCCCCTTCAATCTTGGTCATTTATTACCGAGTAAAATGCATTGGCAGTCATGAAACTTGTCTTGATAGCTCACTTTGATCATTGTATATGAGATATGGTGATTATACGTCACTGGCTTAGTGTATAGCTCCGTATTTGGCTGGTTGACCAGTCAAACAGTCCGCATGCACCTCATCAGCTCGTGTTCTTTATCTATCTATCTATGCGGTCCTACCTGTCAGTGGAGAAAGAAATAAAAACAAAAATTATGCGTATATGAGGAATCAAACCACTGACTCATCGCTGCAATGCACACTTGTCAGCCAAATGAAAATGAAATACTTTGCGTTAAATGCACAAACAGATTTTTTATATTGTACGTGATGCACACATTATCACACACCGTCCATAGAGGCAAGTAGCATGTACGCATGCAGACACTTAGCTCATGCTGTCAAACCATGCTAATGCATGCATGTCGCCCTCTCACTCAAAGTCCTGCTCATGGCACAACACAAACTGTGAGCCCGTCACCTGCGCACCCTGGCGGTGCCTGACATTACTGTTTAGACGTTTGATGGAGGCCTCCGCTAACGCCGAGCATGTATTCACCTGGCTCAACACAAACGGTCATACTCGGGACTCATCGCCTTGCTCATGTATATCGTCCATCACAATGGCAATCTATAAAACAACCTAGCTAGAGAGGGTACTATGGTACGGAGTATGTACTATCGTGAGCGACCGATCATAGTGCCACTGCACATGAGTGTGTGTCTGATCGATTCGTCCATTATTCATAAGTTATGCATGGTTGTGTGGTGTCTAATGGTGGTCGTCGAAGGCTAGCTGGCAACAAGAACAGCTGCATGGACGCTTGGTTGTTAATACGTGCCACATACGCTTCAAAGGCTCGTCATCCATGAGTTCACATTTTACCACCACGCTAGCGTCTGACCGCCCTGGCCTACCGAAACCCCTTCCATCGCTAGCGCGCGCTTCCCGCCTGAAACGGTCACCGTCTCTCCAGAATGTCAATGCCGCATTCACCGAACTTAACTGCATGTGCAGTTGGTGTGTCACTGACATGCGGGCCAGATGCCCGTTGGGCCCACATGTCAATGACCCAGCACACCTGTAGTTAAGTCACTGAAGCAGCGTCCGCATTCATGCCTGATGAACCTACTCCGGTGCTAGCCGTCCATCCGTCTGCTGCGGCTCATTGCCATTCACCCGCTATATTAACTTGAGCCCCAGCTCCCAGCCATAGCCAAAGACCCACACTCATTCTCCTCCGGTCCCTTCCTTCTGTCGGCACCACTCCAACCATGGCCTCCTGGCGCTCCAAAGCTCTCTTGGACGTACCGTTGCAGGAGCAGACGAAGGACATCGGCGGCTCCACTCCGGGCGTGCTCCAAAGCTCTCTTGGACATACTGTCACAGGAGTAGACGAAGGAGATTGCTGGCTCCCCCGGCCGCCCTCCGCCGCCGCGACCACGAAGCTGGCGCGCGTGCGCGGGCGCAGCCGGCAGCGAGGAAGAGTAGTACACAATAGGTCGCCACCGCTCTGGTCCCAGGAAGGCCATCGCTCCTCCACTCAGTCGACAGCAAGCTTGGTGGGATAAACATCGACAGCCTATTAGCCGCTTGACGGTGATGTGGAGGCAGAAATCTTCAGAACCTTGTGCTACGGAGGGGGAGGATATCGAGGTGGATGAGGAGGAAGCAAAGGCAATTACCCGCTTTCTCGGGTTCATGGCCGGACATGGTTGTCGGGCGCCGGAGATCGTTTAGATCAGGTTTATAGTAGGTTTTAGTACGGTTTGTGCAAAATATGTAATGAGTTTCATCCAGTTTGTAGGGAAAGTTTTCGAAATGTAATGAATTTCATCCAGTTAATTTGAAATTTGCTTTGCTTGCACGAATTTCATCCAGTTAGTTCATATAGTTGTCGAAAGGTATGCAAGCAACATTGGATGGCATCCATCAGTGTCCTCAGACAGATGCCGGTGTAAATTTGTGGGCCAGCGCTGGAGATGCCCTAACTATCATGCTATAAATCGCTAATAGTGCTCCATTATTTGGCAGGGAACAGTTATCCCTTGAACAAAATCAGATCCGCCGTGTTCCACACTCCTCCCACGTAAGAGTGTAAACTCTTGGTTACATAAAAATGGAGCAAGTGGACGGCACTGTAGCACGTCATATCACTCAAACCGGCCCGCCTAACGAGCGGTAAAGCACCACCCTCTTTATTTTGTTCTGGATTTCTATCGATCGATCGCACGAAAATGTTACGCTTTGCAAGTTCAAAAGGAAAAGGCGGCACACTTACGACTCGTACGCGTCGCACCCCCGACAGTCTGGCTCGCATGTCGCTCACCAGAGGGGACATGCGTTGTCTTGCAATTTCACTGACATGTGGGACTGCAATTGAATAAATCGTCGATAGCCGAAATGTAATCGCTCAGCGGGCATCGGCTGAGAAGAGAGGGACGGGGGAGGGAGAAGAGATTGCCCGCCCACTGCGCACAGACTGCAGGAAATATATGGTGATAATGTGAGGTGGGCCATGCGGGAGTCCGGACCGCTTCCAAGCCCGCTTCTGACCGCCCTGGCCCACCAGAACCCCCCCACCTCCGCGCGCATGCTCCCCCCTCAGACGCTAGATGCCCACATTCATAGCAAGTAGTACCAGTAAAATACTGGGCTATAAGCCCTCTTATGTGGAGAGAGAGGCATTGACAAAGTCAAGGAGTGGGCTCTGCAAGAGCCCGTCTCTACACGTGCTCCTAGGTATAAAAAAACTAATTCTAAAAAAAGAGGCATAAGAAAACAATTGTTTCTAAAAAAAGAAAGGTAAAAAACAGTTGAGGGGAAATAGATAGAGAGAAAGTGAGAAAAAGTTGTAACCTTATAGCCAACCTTATAGTCAACACTATGGTAGTATTACATGAGGAAGGAGGGAGTGGTGCACATGCCAAGTTCACTAGGCTGCCGTGTTTCACACTCCTCCGTCGTAACAATGGAGACAATAGATTTCATCAAAAATAAACAATGAATACTTGTTGCTCGTCCTCTATATCGGAAAGAATACTTTCATTCGCCGACATGTGGAACATTGACCATCCTGGTCCACCTGCCATGCACAAAATTATCCTGGTCCACCCTGGTCGTAGCGTAGGCCCAACCTTTTCCACTGTAAGTTGGTCGGACGAAGGAACCATCATGACTTCATTGAATTCTGCTTCTTCAAGAAAACTTACTGTACCCACAATACTGCTACCACACGCGAAGACTGGACGACACTGTACCACGTCATATCACTGAAACCCATTAGGCCAAACTAGCCCGCCTAGGATTTGTACTCCCTTCGTTTCAAAGTTAGTAGTACAAAGTTGAGCCATCTGTTTTGGAACGGAGGGAGTATGTCTCTGTACTGCTATGATTTTGTGTTGTACGTCTCTGTACTTTTGGTACGATTTTCCTACCCTATGAACCAAATGAGGCCTGAATGTATCCGTGTCGACTATTGTCTGATCGATCGCTAAGCCTACAATTTTAGGAGCTTGGGCTATTGGCCGATCAACGACGGATAAGTATGAGTGTACCACGATCTCATCAGCCCCAACGTTTCTCTTCAGTGAGTGTTTTGCAAGTACTATAGCTCGCACAGTAGCTAGCCTACTAACACCAAGAATCATCAAACAAGCCCTGCTGATATGATAAACAATTCAAACTTACATCTAAGCATGCCATATATTACATGAAAAATTGGTGAGGGTACATCTGTTTCCATAACTCGGAGAGGGTTCGCATGATTCACTATCAAACAAAAGTAGCAAGTACCACCAACACAAGACAATGCACTAGCCCGAAGATGGTTTGATAACACACATCGTTCTGATAATTAAACACAGGGCAATACAAACTACCCTGAAGGATTAGCGCGACCAACTATTTCTTGTCATCGATCTCTCGGGCAATGACCACAGCATGGACAGCGGCATGGGAATCAATCTCTAGGGAGATTTCATAGGACTGACCGTGACATCGAAAATGATCTCTGGGGCGATGTCCACAGGCTGGACAGCGGCATCAGAATTGATCTCCGGGGAGATGTCAACATGACGGACCACGACATCAAAAATGATCTCTGGGGCATTGTCCACGGGACGGGCCATGACATCGGAATCATCAAGGACATCCACCGGCACCTGCACAACCCTAACATATTTTTTTTGACTGGGAACTGTGGGGCAAACCCCCATAGCAAATCAAAACTTTATAAAAAAGGAGACAATAGATACAACAAGATGATTACAAGAGGTAACCAGAAAACA
The DNA here is from genome assembly GCF_018294505.1 of Triticum aestivum. Taxonomy (NCBI): domain Eukaryota; kingdom Viridiplantae; phylum Streptophyta; class Magnoliopsida; order Poales; family Poaceae; genus Triticum; species Triticum aestivum. The sequence continues at coordinate 513,702,721 of NC_057813.1, forward strand.
AAAAAAACTTACAAAACAAAACTCAAGGGGGAAGAAAGGAGATCCATTTCAGTAAGTCATCCTTGTAGACAGACTTGATTCTGTGCTGCATTAGACTAATATCATGCCTAAAAGCACCTCTCCATTTGTTGAAACTTGCCCTATCACTTCTGAAAACTTTGGCATTTCTGATGATCTAGATATTCCAACAGGCAATGAACACCACTTCAGTGAAGAAAGGCTTATCAAAACTTCTTTTTGCCTGAATAACCAAATCATACATGGAGTTGCCAGCAGACCAATCAATCTGTAGATAATTCCAAATTCTCACACTAAAGTTGTAGTTAAAGAATAGATGGTCCCTGGTTTCTCTAGTCTACAAGGGGCACAACCTACAATAAACTCCATCCTCCATGTGCCAATGACGCCTCTCAACCATATCCTTGGTGTTCAGTCTGTCCATAATAAGCATCCAAGCAAACACCTTGATCTTGAGGGTGCACGATGACTTCCAAATCCAACAAAGCAAATGATTGAAAGATTCTGATACAAAAGTGTGGGAGTAGAACATCTTGGGCCTGAATTGCTTGGATGAGCCCTGCCACAACCACAAATCCTTAGAACCAGCTTCTCTGCCGTAGAGCCCATCATATCTTTGATCATGTTTAACTCATCAAAAGCTTGAGCAGACAAAGGAAGATGGAAATGCTAGTACATGTCCTGGGTATTGAAAATTTCCTTAACTGAAATCCAAGGATCCTTAGCAAAAGAGAATAACATTGAAAATCTATTCTGCAGGCTAGAAACTTCATTGCCAAGATTCCAATTATCAGACCAAAAAAGAGCAGTGTCCCCTTCATTAATCTGTACCCAGGAGCAATCTCTAAAATTCTGCATCACCTTGCAAATATACCTCTACCAAAAGGAACCACAATCATTTGTTCCATGAGGCACTCCTTCATAGTAATATGAATCCCAGATGAGGGACACCCAAGGAATATCTCTTCTGTTGAGGAAATTACTAGCATGCTTTAGTAGCAGTGCCACATTCTGAACACCCAGGTTAAGGATACCAAGACCTCCTTTATTTTTTGGTCCACAAATAAGCTCCCAAGCAGCAAGAGAGGGGGCTGACTCATCCCTATGTTTCCCCACAGGAACCGCCTTTGGATTCTCTCTAACTGCTTAAGGATACCGGCAGGAACATCCAGGCTACACAAAAAGAAGATTCGCATGGAGGACAGAGCAGAGTTTAAGAACTGTCATCTTTCACCTTGGTTAAGGAAGGAGGAGCTGGCAGTCATCCTCCTTTCCATATAGTCCACTAAAGGCATAAAGTCCACCATTTTTGGTCTTGTAGTTCCCACTTGCAAGACAAGATATGTAAATGGCATCTTACCAATTTGGCAGCCAAAAGCAGCAGCAAGATCCACCATCACAGTAGGGTCAACATTTATTGGAATAATAAATGATTTGTGGTAATTCACATCAAGACCTGTGGATTGAGAGAACACCTTCAGCATCTCTTTTAGAGCCAAAAGTTGAGCCCTGTCAGCAGGGAGGATGATCAAGGTATCATCAGCATATTGGATCACAGGGTAGTCCCTATCATGGCAAGGAATAGGAAGGTGAAGAACACCTTTTCTGAACATATCATTAATCACTGTTTGCAAAAGATCAGCAGCTATAACAAATAGAAGGGGAGATACAGGGTCTCCCTGCCTAACTCCCTTTTTGCAAACAAACTTCCTCCTAGGTACACCATTAAGAAGAATAGAAGAAGTACCAGTGGCCAGAAGCTGTTTCATTCATAGGATCCATTTCTCATTGAAGCCTTTGTGTCTAAGAATTTGGAATATAGCTTCATGCTCCACAGAGTCAAAGGCCTTCTCAGAGTCCAGTTTAAGGATTACAATTGGCCTCTTGGACTGATGGCACTAGTGCAAGTATTCAAATGTCCAACCAATACAATCCTGAATTGTTCTGCTCTTTATGAAACCATACTGATTTTTGTGAATACACTGCATGATCAATAACTGGAACCTATTGGCAGCCATTTTAGAAAGAAATTTCAGCCCCTGCTAGTGAGAGAAATAGGCCTATAATCACCCACTTCCTCAGGTGTGAGCTTTTTGGGCACCAGGGTAATAAAAGAACTATTAATATTCTCCAAGACAGCAGTTCCCTCATGGAAAGCCTGAGCGAGATCATAAAAGTCTTGAGAAATTAGGTTCCAACATTTCTTGAAAAATAAACCATTAAAACCATCAGGTCCAGGTGCTTTATCCACATGCATATGCTTGACCACATTGTCCATTTCCTCCTTTTCAAAAGGCTTAGTGAGCACCTCAAGGCCAACCATAGGTGAAATTAGTGATGAAATCAAAACCCATCACAATCCCTCCAGAAGTGCCCATTCTATTCTTAAAACAACTCCAAATGATTCCAGCCATTTCTGAATGGTCAGAGACCACATAACTATCAGGTATCTTAAGACTAGCTATGGAATTCCTCCTATGCCTCTCAGTGGCCATGGCATGAAAGAATTTGGTGTTCTCTCCCCCAACCTTGAAATACCTGATGGTGCATCTCTTTTTCCAATAAAGGAACTACAGATGCAGAAGCTTTTGCAGGTGGGCCTTAACAATTCTTCTAAAGTTGATCTCCTGCCTAAACAGAGGCCTCCACTCCTCCAACTCATCCAAAAGGAAGACAACATGATTGCATTTGCTGATCAATAATTTTAATTTGGAGACATTCATTTGCCACCTCTTAAGGCACATTCTCAAATTTTTGAATTTGTCTGCAATCCTAGCAGTTATGTGCCCTTTCCTAGAGGGTTTTTGCCAAGAAGATTCCACACAATCCATGAAACCCTCCAACTCCATCCAATAATTCTCAAACCTAAAAATATTTGACTTGGGGATGGAAGTCTTAATGGAAACCAAACATGGGACATGATCAGATGCAGTCTTGGCCAAGGGCAGCACCTCAGTCATAGGGTAGTATGTAATCCAGTCCACAGAGGTGAAGAACCAATCTAATTGCTCAAGAAGTGGGGTATCTTGCATATTGGACCAGGTGTAGGATCTACCTTTGATTGGTAATTCAAGAAGGCCCAAGTGCCCAATTATCTCATTGAAAATAAACATGTCATTTATGTCCCCACCAGGTAAGTTTCTATTGTCCACTGACCTTATGAAATTAAAATCACCAAGCAATAACTAGTGCTCATCAACAGGGATACACATGTTGTATAACCAAGAAACAAAATTGTCTCTGGCTTCACCCTGACAAGGGCCATAAACCACAACCAAAGTCCACTTTTCATTGTTTTGCCTGGAGGTAAACTGAACCACCAGAGCAAATTGCTGCACATCAATTAATGTACCAATAAAAACAGAAGAATTCCATACCACAAGGATACCACCAAAAGCTCCCATTGAAGGAGAGCAAGCAAAACAATCAAATCTTTTAGGGCAGAAACTTTTGATTGACCTAGAGTCAAAGGAAGAGCACTTAGTTTCTTGTAAACAGGCTATAGAACACTGGCTTTCTTCAATTTTCTGCCTAACAGCTCTCTACCTAGCTTCAGAATTTAAACCTCTTACATTCCACCACAACACATTCCAATTTCTACAAAGATTACTCATTATAGCACAATAATAATAGCCATAAACCACATGGCACACAATGCCACATGTCCCAAAGAGCACAGAAAAGTCTGACCCAACATTAAGACATAAAAGAGCTCATGAAATATTTTGCTGCAAAAGGACAGAAAACAAGCAAACTTAAGGGCTTGCCAAACCCAATAAGACATGGACACACTAATCATCAGAGTTGGTGGAGACAGCAGCTGGTGGGTCCACCATAAGTGCATCCACAGAAAGGAGAGTGGCATCAATTTCCAGCTCCCTCCCAATCTCTTGCAGGCGACTGATAGGCGTAGCTGGAGGGACTCCTTCTGAAGCAGGCTCATTAGGCATCTGGGCCGTGAAGGGTTTGGCTCTGGGCTTCTTCCTCTTGGGCTGAAGAGTGAGCTCCTGGAAGGTGGGCTTGAATCCATCACGTTGGACTAAGCTTCTGGTGCATCGTCTGATCGAGGTGTCCACAATTGGAGTTGGCACCAACGTTTTCCGGGGCCTTCTTGTTTTAGCCACCACAGCCACAGGAGAGATCACCTTCACAGATGCATCAACAACATTATCAAAGAACAGGGCCCTGGCGGCTGGCCTAACTGGCTCTTGGTCCTTCCATGTAAGCAATGGTAGGTCCAAGTCACTAAACGCAAAATCCCAGCTTCTCTTTGACAGGACAACTGACGACAGAGGCTGCAACAGAATTGGCTTGGGGACATAAAAAACAACAGGAGCCTGTAGAAGACTTTCAAAAGATCTCCTCCAAACCATATCAGGAGGCAGAGGAGGCCCATATGGCACCGCAGGCAAAGCAATCACATTCCTGATAGCAGGAGGCTGGTAGACAACAATGGCCCAGTGGTTGACTGCGTCCTCATCAGCATTCAAAGGAGGAACTGGAGCTTCAGGCTGATCATCATCAACCAACACAATATCAACGGAGGGTTCCTGGTGGTCAGCAGTAGAGCCGGGCTGGACGGAGAGGTCGACCACCATTGACTCCTGGTCTTGGGCAGGCTCAGGGTCCACGGGGTCATTCCAATTGCCCCAATTGTCATCAGCCACCTCGTTGATCACACTTAGGAGGGGGAGGGGGGACTACATTCCACCCCAAAGCAGGATAAGCAGGCAGGTTGAATGGAGGCAGCTCAGGGAAAGGAACACCAGGTACTGGGTGTGGATTGCCATTGATGGGCATCCAATCTTCATCCCGCGGCATTTGCTCAGCAAAATTTGCACCCATAATATATAAAGGCGCAATCCAAGAAACCCGAGCACCTCCCCAAGCCGCAAAATCCATGAAAACCACATCACGCGACACAAGCATATCCTCCGGGGAAGATGCAAACACCAGAGATCGAACCAGGTAGGGGTCCTCGCTCACCCAATGATGAAACTTGCCAAAAGTGTTCACAACAGCTTTAATGCATTTAGTATTATGAAGATCCAAAGGAATACCTAAGAACATAAGCAGCCCTTGACGAAAACCCTGGACGCCATGGAAGGATTGTCCCTCATCATGCTTCATAAAGCGCACAAAATGGTTATTACCCAGCGGCCGAGGCGGAAGCTGCAGCAATGAGAATCTGGCAGCAGCATCCCGAAGCTCAAAGAGCCCACCCGATTGAATCCAAGCCTGCGCCAACCTGACAAAAACCCCATGCGCTTGGAGCCACTGCACCACTTCCTCTCTAGCAGCACCAATCTCATCAGGCTGGGGGATAGGCATTACCTCCGCAAGCATGAACTCCTCATGGCGGCGCACAATTGGGGTATGTGGCATCACAAAAGTTCTTGGCAGACGATCTTCCCTGCCATCGATGATGTGATGGCCAATAGGAACATACAACAGAGGATCCAGGTGGAAGTTGGCCATCGGGACAGAGGACTCTGCCTCCACTAACATATTAGTAAGCACATTGCAAATAATCAAAAACCACAACTATGGTAAGCCATTATTTTTTACCTTGTGCAACTCACTGGGGGATCCCATCCCTCTGGGGGCCATCTCCTCGTCCTAGATGGGGGCCATCACCTTGCCAGGGGAATACTGCTTCTCAACAGCGACTATCTCCTCAAACTCGGCCTTGAGCCTCGCATAGGTGGCCATTAGAGTTTCTGGGGTAGGCACGGTGGGGCCCTTGCTATTCTTCCAACTTTCTTTGAGGAGTTCGTCTGCCATCATCGTCAACTCTTTGGCCAGTGCTTGTTTCTTGGAGTTCTTCGTCTCCATGGGTTGGCCCGCCAACATGGTCAACTCGTTGGTCGGTGCTCGGTTACTGGAGATCGCTATCTCCAGTGGGTTGTCCGCCGGCAACTCTTTGCCTAGTGCTCCAAGATTCATCAATGAACTGACAAACAAAAAGCAATTGAAAGGAAACCACAATTGCAATGAAAACGGGAAAAGAATAGGCTGTGAGAATCGGTCGCTGCTTCGCAAAAGAAGATTTTTGGAATGAAAATATAGCAGCATCACTGATTCGCCCACCTTTCCTTCGTCGGTACTGAAGAAAAATGGCAGAAGGGAGTAGCCTAGAGTGAGGTTTTCTTCAAGAAAGGGAAGAAAGGGCTTCAACGAGTGTTCCAGTGAAATGATGGTTGCTTCGTCCAGTTCAACTTCGAGGCCACTTTACCACTGCTGGTAAAGGTGTGGGTTTTGTGATATGACGGGTCATGACGGCCACACCGGGGTGACCAGTGAGTCTCGACTGTAGCACCTCATTGTGATTTGGTGGATGGCACGCGGGCCCGGATGCTGATGTCCCGCATGTAGATAGAGCGGCTAGTCATATAGGAGTGCTCAGTATTGTGCACCGCGAGCAAGGCGGAGAGGAAAATGAGAGAACTACGTAATTAATGCATGCGTTTAATTAGGGTAGTTTTGTAAAGTACAAGATACATTCCTCCAATCACAAAATGCCTTGGTTGATGAGATTTGAGATTTTAGCCCTATAAACCGGAAGGGAGGGAGTACTGCACGCGATGTAGTCTAGTCACTTGTTGAAATCTCTAGAAAGGCAAATACTCCTTTCCGATTTACAGGGCTATACTAGCAAGTACTAGTACTACAATAGTGGGCTCAAATAGCAATTTTGTCTCATGCAAGAGCCTGGCTATATGCGTGCTCAAGGCACCGCACCATGCCCCACCCCTACACGAATACTGCCATGCAAGCGTTCGCAACTGCCACGTTCGAGTTGCGCTTGCCTCTTCGCCTCTTCGAGAAGACGAACAATGATGTTACTACTACTTCTACAGTATCGAAGCCACTGCTGCATGTCCAACCACCACGTGCAGGAGGGATAGCCACCATGCGCATGGGCAAGGGAGAAGGCGTGTAGTAGTAAAATTAAGCTTCTCCTCATTGTACGAGTTGACGCGACACATCATAGCACTGGCCCCACATGCTTGCCTCTAAACTTGGCTGAAAGACCCGCAGAGTACAATATATTTGCTGCAAGCTCTAACATTTACCCCACAAATTAAAATATATATTCCTGTCTTGACCAGATGAGCATGCAAACTACAATCACCAGGATGACAGGTAGGGCGAGAAGATTATTTTAATAAAAAAACTTCAAGATGACCTCATAGCATGGAGCCGACCCCAACGATCTTAAGCTTACAGGTATGATACACGCTATCCTAGACTACTCTTGTAACACCCACGATGCGGCTATATCTCCCACGTGTCGAAGCACGACTTAGAGGCATAACCGCATTGTGGTTTTGTCGCAAGAAGGGTCATCTTCACACAATCCCATGTAATGAACAAGACTGGGATAAAGAGTTGGCTTACAATCGCCACTTCACACAATGAACATAAATAAATCATACATCATTCAGAGTACACACATAGTCCGACTACGGACGAAGCCAAAAGAAAAGAAGATAACCCAACTGCTAGATCCCCGATCGTCCCAACTGGGCTCCACTACTGATCAACACGCAACGAAACATAGCAACGACCAAGATCTTCGTTTAGCTCCCATCTGAGCTCGGTTGCATCACCTGCACTGGCATCATCGGCACCTTCAACTGTTGTGATAGTATCTGGTGAGTCACGAGGACTCAGCAATCTCAAAACCCGCGAGATCAAGACTATTTAAGCTTATGGGTAGGAAGTGGTAATGAGGTGAGGTTGCAGCAGCGACTAAGCATATATGGTGGCTAACATACGCAAATAAGAGCGAGAAGAGAGCAAATGGAACGATCGTGAACTAGCAATGATCAAGAAGTGATCCTGAACTCCTACTTACGTCAAACATAACCCAAAACCGTGTTCACTTCCCGGACTCCGCCGAAAAGAGACCATCACGGCTACACACGCGGTTGATGTGTTTTAATTAAGTCAAGTGTCAAGTTATCTACAACCGGACATTAACAAATTCCCATCTGCCACATAACCGCGGGCACGGCTTTCGAAAGTTTAAACCCTGCAGGGGTGTCCCAACTTAGCCCATCACAAGCTCTCACGGTTAACGAAGGATATTCCTTCTCCCAGGAAGACCCGATCAGACTCGGAATCCCGGTTTACAAGACATTTCGACAATGGTAAAACAAGACCAGCAAGACCACCCGCTGTGCCGACAAATTGCGATAGGAGCTGCACATATCTCGTTCTCAGGGCACACCGGATAAGCTAAGCGTACAGGTACCAACGTAATCCATGTTGCCAAGGAATGGTCCCGCACGGTGCTCTAGTTTGGACCAACACTCGTAGTAGCACTGGCCCGGGGGGTAAAATAAAGATGACCCTTGAGTCCGCAGAACCCAAGAGAAAAAAGGATTAGGTGGCAAATGTTAAAACCAAGGTTGGGCCTTGCTGGAGGAGTTTTATTCAAAGCGAACTGTCAAGGGGGTGCCATAAATCACCCAACCGTGTAAGGAACGCAAAATCCGGGAACATAACACCGGTATGACGGAAACTAGGGCGGCAAGAGTGGAACAAAACACCAGGCATAAGGCCGAGTCTTCCACCCTTTACCAAGTATATAGATGCATTAATTAAATAAGAGATATTGTGATATCCCAACATAATCCTATCCATCATGAAGCAATCTTCAACTTCACCTGCAACTAACAGCGCTATAAGAGGGGCTGAGCAAAGCGGTAACATAGCCAAGCAATGGTTTGCTAGGAAGGGTGAAAAGGTTAGAGGCTGAGATGGAAATACGGGAGGCATGGTAAACAAGTGATAGGTAGCGCAACATAGCGATAGAACGAAGCAACTAGCAAGCAAAGATAGAAGTGATATCAAGGGTAATGGTCATCTTGCCTGAAATCCCGCAAGGAAGAAGAACGAGTCCATGAAGAAGACAAACGAATGTAGTCGAACGAATCCTCACAACTCCGGAACGAAACCGAAGCTAACGAGAGAAGCAAACCAGAAAGAAGCAAACAACGCGGTAAACAACCAGCACATAAGCATGGCATGATGCACAAACAAATATGATGCATGTCCGGTTTAATGAGGCATGGCATGGCAAGGTAAAGCAAACAACACTACAATTTAAGTGGAGCTCAATATGCAACGAGTTGCATATTGACGGAACACCACATCAATTATTTAGTTCTCTCTCGGTTATGATACTCAACAAATATTAAATGTTAATTAACATGGCAAGGGGTGAAGCATAAGTAAACTAACTATTTAGGCAAGTTTAAATTAGGCCGGAAATAACAAACAACAATTCCGGAAATCCCCATATCATTTAGCAATTTAATGCAAACAACAATCTTTAAGCATTTTAATTGTTGTTATCATGATGCGGATGATATAATCAAGTTTATGCAATTTTATGAAAATGTTAACATGAGCATGATACGAGGCATTTGTCGCCATGGCGGAAGGAAAAAGGTGCCACGGCGGTGAAACAGAAATGGTGCCACGGCAACATATCGGTTCCAGTAGCTCAGGGAGATACCGGTGCAAAAGGAAATGGGCGTGAGCGTGTCAGATGGTGGGGTGCTCCCGGGTTCCGGGTTCCCATGGGACGGTGGCATGGCAAAAGAGAGGCATCACAAGGACAATTCGAACACGGTCCAAACATATCGTACATCTCATACAACCAAGCATGCATTCGTTCACGGGCGGTCGTCATCTCGGGATTATACCTTCGAAGCATGCATTTCGGAGCGGTTCGGGTTCGGTACGATGTAGAGGAAGTAGACGTTCTAGTAGCGGTTGTAGAGGAAGTAGTTGTACACGTTCGTCTCGGAGAGGTACTTGACGAATCCAACATCTTCGGGGCGACGGTAGTGGTTCACGGACGTCGTGGGAAGTAGTGGAAGTAGTTGTACACGGCGACGGTAGTTGTACACGTTTGGAGAGAAACTTGTCGCCTCCAAGTCCTTCGGGGTTCGTCGATAGTTTTACTTGGCGAAATGCACGTCGGCGGTAGTCGTACACGGGTCCTCGTCTTCATGGTACTTGGCGTCCTCTCGGTCTTGATAGTGAAGAAACGAAACGCGGTGGTCATGGTACTTGGCGTCCAGTGCAGCAACCTCGCGATGCACCGTTGTTTTGGTGGTCTTGGAGGTTCATGACCGAGGCATTAGAAGGAGTTGCAGGCGGGAGTGACTAGAGATGGTGGATGCAGGGGGCTCAGGGCGAGAGGAGCAGATAGAGGCTCGGGCTCCTCAAGCCATGGGGATGGCCCGAAATAGGCTGTTGCAGGAGGCCGAGGGGAGCGGCGGGGTCTTGGATGGCGACGCGTGACCTGACGGCAGCTTGGCGCGGGCGCCGAGGCCGCCGGAGTTGGCCGAGCTCGGGGACGAGCTCCTGGCTAGCAAAGGGAGCGAGGAGCGCGGGGCGGCAGCCAGCAGCGGCTCCAGTGGCCGACGGACGGGGCTCCAGGAGAGGTGGAGAAGGGCGGCGAGGGGCTCCTGAAACTACTACTGGTGGCGCTCGTGGCCATGGGACGCGGAATCCGAGGTCGAAGGCAAGGCACAGTGGAGGATCTGCAAGGCGGGAGAAGGCGGAGGATGGAGCAGGTCCGGCGAGGTGGAGGCGCAGTGCGGCGGAGCACGGCATGGCGATGTAGCGGGGCAACGGGGAGGTCCTGGTGGCGCGACACCAAGGGCGGCGAGGAGATGGTCGGGCGTGGGGGTCTCAGGGTGGAGGCGGCGAAGGGATCGGGCGCAGGGAGATGGGGATCGAGGGGAGCGGCCGCGGTAGCGAGGGAGGTGACGGCGCTGAGGGGAAACGAGGGGGAGAGATTGGATCGGGGGATCAGGCTAGGGTTAACAGAGCAACGTTTGGGCCTTGAGAGGCAAATGGGCTGATGCAGCTGGTGGGCTGAAGAGGTGGGCTGGCCTGGGCTGTCTCTCTCTTCTCTCCCCCTCTAATTTTCTAGCAAAAAATAAATAGAGAGAGGAAAAGAAAGAGAGGGTTAGGGAAAGATTTGCGCATGGGGATAATTTTCCCGGACTCGCAAAAATATGCTCATTCCAAGAAAAATAGAGTGGGCAAGATTGCAAGGTTTACATTTGAATTTAATTCAAATGGTTTGAACAAGGAGTAGGAATCCGAAGTTTCCAAAAATGTTCAACATTTAGGAAGAGCCTCGATAAGTGGTAAAAGAATTATTGACAAGGTTTTGAGATTAACTCGAAGCAGAAAAGGCATGGGAATTATTTTGCACGTGGGTTATGGTTAATTCCAAATAATGGAATATTTTATAATAGCTCCCTAATATTGGAGTATATGTTATAAAGAGAAATCACCATGTGAATCCCTCGATTTAAATGGATCGAAAAATCCATACAATTTATTTAAAAGAGTTATAAGAATTAATGACATGATGGCATGATGCAATGCAAAAGATGCAACAAACAAAACAAATCACACGACGAAACTCGGAGTAGCTGGAAGTCTTCTGGAGCGTTGGTCTCGGGGCGTTACAACACTCCACCACTACAAGAGGATCTCGTCCCGAGATCTAGGATGGCACCGGAGGGAAACGGAAGAGGAAGAGAAGAGGTAAAACTAAGTTGCTTCTTCGACAAATAAGTGAAACCAAAGAACATTGAGAGGTTGAAAAATAGAAAGAAAAAACACAACGGAGTTGAACTATGAATGACGAGTACAATGGACAAGAAGGAATTGGAACTACTCTGGTTGAAACAAAATAAACACGGAACAAGGAAGAACAAATTCGTACATCACTCCTATTGAAAAGAGACGCATGACTTGATAAGATGAAAAGAACTTGAAGAGATGACACAACACTCCGGTTAGATGGATAAGCACGAAAAGGACACGATCCTCACAATTCAAGATGATGAGTGAAAAGAGCAACATCACAATGCCTCCGGAAGAAATAATAGAAGATAGATCATTGGAATAACAGAATGGAGAAGAAAATGCCAACTTCTGCCACAAATGAGCTTGGAAAGCACCCTTCCAAGAAGGTTATAACGGAGTTGTTGGAAACCAACAACGAAACGAATAAACTTGTAGTGGGCTTATGGAAAACATCTCAAAATTATGAGGTGACAACCAGCCACTAACGGAAACAATTGCTTGCTTGAGATCAACGAAGAGATGAAAACTGCTTTCGCCGAGAGGATAGCAGAAAACTTGATCATTGATAAGCACCACAATACAACATTCCTTAAGGAAGGCTTTATGTGAAATCTATACCAAGATAACTCCAACGAAGAGATTGATGGATTTAAAATACCTTGTTCTTGACAACATGTGAATCACGAAACAAGAATGGAAATTGTCAAGAATGATATAACACCATCTCAAAAGATAAGGTAGAAAGAATTGCACTTTGAAATGCAAGAAGAAGAATACTTGAACTCCTCAGGAAAAAAACATGTGTTGGGCACCATGTTTATTTTAGAGTATAGCTTGGCTGATCTTAACTTCGAGAGAAATCTTGAAGAACAATTGAAGGATGAAAGGAACCCTTGACGAACCACCATGTAGAGCCTCCATGAAGAACTCCGGTAATAAAAGGATGATAGAAAGAAAGAGAAGTTGAAAACACAAGGTGAAGCCTTGCGATGATTTAGAAGGAGCTTCGCGACGATATAACCGAGAGAACTTGGAACTCCAGAAAGAAAAGATGAACATCTTAGAACCGAGAATTACTTCATCATGAACAATCTCCGGAAGAAAAGAATTGAATCACCTCGAGGAAATAAGAATAAGATTTATTGTATGCTTATCCTTCATCAAATTAAATTGATGACAAGCAATGGATTTGGCATACTACTTATTCTCGTAGAAAGGATTAAGAGGGATATAGCGCAAGTTGGGAAGGTCTTCCACGAACCACCGGTAGGATTTGGAAAGAGCGAATGAATTGGTATGATAACAACGGAAGAGGAATGTTGGACGAACCACCGTAAGAATTGAAATTAAGTAGCAAAAGCACAATTCACCGGATAGAATGAAGATACTTGAAGGGATTTAGATACAAGAGAACAAAGAGATCATGAGCTGACTAGAGTAAACTTGAACGATCCACCGATAAGATTTGGAGAACGAGAACTGGAAGCTGAGAATGAATAATTCTGAGAAGATGGGCTCCGGAGAATCAAACTGTAAAGACTCCTGAATTGCTCTGGATGGGTTAAAAGAATTCTCACAATCGAAAACAATTATGAGAGGATGGTAAAAAAACTAGAACCATGAATCTCGAAGAGAATGGAGCAAGATTTAAGAAAAATCCTTCTTCGGTCTTCAAATGTTGAGAATGAAGATGAGAACCACCATGAATTGTTGAGATACTCCGGAATGAAGAGAAGAAAGGTTGAACCAGCGATGAAAAGAATATGAAAGCGAACTTGGAGAATACATTTGACTGTTGAGAAATCATTCTTATGTCAAACTTTGAAAGAATTTGAGAATCGCTCCTGATAATTATAAGAGTGAGGTAAGATCCTGGGAAAAGGCCTGTGGGTTAGGGCCCACTCAAAAGAAAACACCGTTGAACAGTTTTGAAGAGAGATTGCACCGGTTCAATAAAATGACTTGAATGAGATAATAATCTCAAAATAGTTAGGATTGATGCAGAGTGGAAACACGAATCTTCAGAGATATCTTCAGCACTCCGGAACAATTGAATAGCAAGCGGGGAATGATTAAGAGGTCACCGGCATACGCAAACACTTGAAACGAGGAAGGGAATATGATCAACACCGAAAGCTTGAGTTAAATCCACCGGAGAAGAAAAGAGACGAAGAATAATAAACTTGAAGCTCCGTTAGCATCTTCCTGAGAATCACCGGATAAGAACATTGACGGAAAAGAATGGAGAGGCTTCCCATCAATAAAATGGATACCCGATTAAAAATCTGAGTCCTTGAAGAAAAGGGTGGGAGGGTGGGGAAAAACAAAGACAACTTGGGATGAACGAAACAAACACAGTTGAGAAAACTTAGAATTGATCTTGCGGATGTTGAAAATGATCGGATCCACTTGAAGAGAAGCACACCGGTTGGGAAAAGAATTAACATGACAACCTCAATGATCAAGAAGGATTAGTATTCACATGGCAATATGAGAACACAGTTTAGGAAAGGTATGGATTCAACATTTGACTTCGAAGCAACTCGAATACCACAACTCAAAACAAAACAAAGGATTGGCTTGCGGAATAAGCCGGAACAAACATATGATAGAGATTCCGTCCGAAGTTTTCATGGTGGGGCCCACACGGGCTCGATTGTACAGCACCATCATGTACAAGGCAGTGCACATGACATACAAAGTGTCCCCGAACCAGCATAGCCAAGGGTTCTTTAAGACACAACGAGACCACTGTAAAAACGACCGTGGAAAGGCGGACCACTAGACGTCAAACCCCAATCTCATATCATGCATCTGTCGGAAATATATTCTAGGAGCTACTTGAATTCCCACCTATAAACTCCCGAAACTTTCTGGTTATGCAATCTGGTGTTGGGGATACAGGGGAAGCAATATATATCTCACCCAAAACTAACAATCCCTACATCCAAGCTGTATCCATCCGTCAACACATAACCAAGAAACCTTCCGAAATCGTGTACCTCAACCTTCGAAAAGCATCCGTTATACGAGCTATGGCAATACTCCCGAACTCCCGCCCCAGTACTGGGTGGCGTCGAGGTTATCTCTCCAACAACTGCATAAAAGTGATTTTCGATGTCGGCAAAACTCAGGTATTCCAGAACTGCAACGATAAATTTGTGACGACAACACCTCGGAGCTCAACTCCCCGGGTCAATGCCACATAATAGACAGGCGGCACCAAGAACAATGTTCTCGTCACAAAACCATCGAAACGATTCCAAGATACCCGCGCGATCCTAAAAAAAATTAGTGAAATTTGAGGAGAGGAAAGTCAAAACATCTACGTCAGGAGACCTCACCAGAGTGACGAAGGGACTGAGGAGTAAAAAGAATCCTACTCTCCGATATATATAATCCTAAGACTCAAAACATATTTTTTTCTAGACTCAACAACGCCAGCAAACAATCAAGCAGGGGGCTCCTAAGTCGGGGATGGCTCTGATTACCAACTTGTAACACCCACGATGCGGCTATATCTCCCACGTGTCGAAGCACGACTTAGAGGCATAACCGCATTGTGGTTTTGTCGCAAGAAGGGTCATCTTCACACAATCCCATGTAATGAACAAGACTGGGATAAAGAGTTGGCTTACAATCACCACTTCACACAATGAACATAAATAAATCATACATCATTCAGAGTACACACATAGTCCGACTACGGACGAAGCCAAAAGAAAAGAAGATAACCCAAGTGCTAGATCCCCGATCGTCCCAACTGGGCTCCACTACTGATCAACACGAAACGAAACATAGCAACGACCAAGATCTTCGTTTAGCTCCCATCTGAGCTCGGTTGCATCACCTGCACTGGCATCATCGGCACCTTCAACTGTTGTGATAGTATCTGGTGAGTCACGAGGACTCAGCAATCTCAAAACCCGCGAGATCAAGACTATTTAAGCTTATGGGTAGGAAGTGGTAATGAGGTGAGGTTGCAGCAGCGACTAAGCATATATGGTGGCTAACATACGCAAATAAGAGCGAGAAGAGAGCAAATGGAACGATCGTGAACTAGCAATGGTCAAGAAGTGATCCTGAACTCCTACTTACGTCAAACATAACCCAAAACCGTGTTCACTTCCTAGACTCCGCCGAAAAGAGACCATCACGGCTACACACGCGGTTGATGCGTTTTAATTAAGTCAAGTGTCAAGTTATCTACAACCGGACATTAACAAATTCCCATCTGCCACATAACCGCGGGCACGGCTTTCGAAAGTTTAAACCCTGCAGGGGTGTCCCAACTTAGCCCATCACAAGCTCTCACGGTTAACGAAGGATATTCCTTCTCCCAGGAAGACCCGATCAGACTCGGAATCCCGGTTTACAAGACATTTCGACAATGGTAAAACAAGACCAGCAAGACCACCCGCTGTGCCGACAAATTGCGATAGGAGCTGCACATATCTCGTTCTCAGGGCACACCGGATAAGCTAAGCGTACAGGTACCAACGTAATCCATGTTGCCAAGGAATGGTCCCGCACGGTGCTCTAGTTTGGACCAACACTCGTAGTAGCACTGGCCCGGGGGGTAAAATAAAGATGACCCTTGAGTCCGCAGAACCCAAGAGAAAAAAGGATTAGGTGGCAAATGTTAAAACCAAGGTTGGGCCTTGCTGGAGGAGTTTTATTCAAAGCGAACTGTCAAGGGGGTGCCATAAATCACCCAACCGTGTAAGGAACGCAAAATCCGGGAACATAACACCGGTATGACGGAAACTAGGGCGGCAAGAGTGGAACAAAACACCAGGCATAAGGCCGAGTCTTCCACCCTTTACCAAGTATATAGATGCATTAATTAAATAAGAGATATTGTGATATCCCAACATAATCCTGTCCATCATGAAGCAATCTTCAACTTCACCTGCAACTAACAGCGCTATAAGAGGGGCTGAGCAAAGCGGTAACATAGCCAAGCAATGGTTTGCTAGGAAGGGTGAAAAGGTTAGAGGCTGACATGGCAATATGGGAGGCATGGTAAACAAGTGATAGGTAGCGCAGCATAGCGATAGAACGAAGCAAGTAGCAAGCAAAGATAGAAGTGATATCAAGGGTAATGGTCATCTTGCCTGAAATCCCGCAAGGAAGAAGAACGAGTCCATGAAGAAGACAAACGAATGTAGTCGAACGAATCCTCACAACTCCGGAATGAAACCGAAGCTAACAAGAGAAGCAAACCGGAAAGAAGAAAACACTGCGGTAAACAACCAGCACATAAGCATGGCATGATGCACAAACAAATATGATGCATGTCCAGTTTAATGAGGCATGGCATGGCAAGGTAAAGCAAACAACACTACAATTTAAGTGGAGCTCAATATGCAACGAGTTGCATATTGGCGGAACACCACATCAATTATTTAGTTCTCTCTCGGTTATGATACTCAACAAATATTAAATGTTAATTAACATGGCAAGGGGTGAAGCATAAGTAAACTAACTATTTAGGCAAGTTTAAATGAGGCCGGAAATAAAAAACAACAATTCCCGAAATCCCCATATCATTTAGCAATTTAATGCAAACAACAATCTTTAAGCATTTTAATTGTTGTTATCATGATGCGGATGATATAATCAAGTTTATGCAATTTGATGAAAACGTTAACATGAGCATGATACGAGGCATTTGTCGCCATGGCGGAAGGAAAAAGGTGCCACGGCGGTGAAACGGAAATGGTGCCACAGCAACATATTGGTTCCAGTAGCTCAGGGAGATACTGGTGCAAAAGGAAATGGGCGTGAGCGTGTCATGCAAGGATGGTGGGGTGCTCCTGGGTTCCGGGTTCCCACGGGACGGTGGCATGGCAAAAGAGAGGCATCGCAAGGACAATTCGAACACGGTCCAAACATATCGTACATCTCATACAACCAAGCATGCATTCGTTCACGGGCGGTCGTCATCTCGGGATTATACCTTCGAAGCGTGCATTTCGGAGCGGTTCGGGTTCGGTACGATGTAGAGGAAGTAGACGTTCTAGTAGCGGTCGTAGAGGAAGTAGTTGTACACGTTCGTCTCGGAGAGGTACTTGACGAATCCAACATCTTCGGGGCGACGGTAGTGGTTCACGGACGTTGTGGGAAGTAGTGGAAGTAGTTGTACACGGCGATGGTAGTTGTGCACGTTTGGAGAGGAACTTGTCGCCTCCAAGTCCTTCGGGGTTCGTCGATAGTTTTACTTGGCGAAATGCACGTCGGCGGTAGTCGTACACGGGTCCTCGTCTTCATGGTACTTGGCGTCCTCTCGGCCTTGACAGTGAAGAAACGGAACGCGGTGGTCGTGGTACTTGGCGTCCAGTGCAGCAACCTCGCGATGCACCGTTGTTGTGGTGGTCTTGGAGGTTCATGACCGAGGCATGGAGAAGGAGTTGCAGGCGGGAGTGACTAGAGATGGTGGATGCAGGGGGCTCAGGGCGAGAGGAGCAGATAGAGGCTCGGGCTCCTTAAGCCATGGGGATGGCCCGAAACAGGCTGTTGCAGGAGGCCGAGGGGAGCGACAGGGTCTTGGATGGCGACACGTGACCTAACGGCAGCTTGGCGCGGGCGCCGGGGCCACCGGAGTTGGCCGAGCTCGGGGACGAGCTCCTGGCTAGCAAAGGGAGCGAGGAGCACGGGGCGGCAGCCAGCAGCGGCTCCGGTAGCCGACGGACGGGGCTCCAGGAGAGGTGGAGAAGGGCGGCGAGGGGCTCCTGAAACTGCTACTGGTGGCGCTCGTGGCCATGGGATACGGAATCCGAGGTCGAAGGCGAGGCGCAGTGGAGAACCTGCAAGGCAGGAGAAGGCGGAGGATGGAGCAGGTCCGGCGAGGTGGAGGCGCAGTGCGGCGGAGCACGACATGGCGATGCAGCGGGGCAACGGGGAGGTCCTGGTGGCGCGACACCAAGGGCGGCGAGGAGATGGTCGGGCGTGGGGGTCTCAGGGTGGAGGCGGCGAAGGGATCGGGCGCAGGGAGATGGGGATCGAGGGGAGCGGCCACGGTAGCGAGGGAGGTGACGGCACTGAGGGGAAACGAGGGGGAGAGATTGGATCGGGGGATCAGGCTAGGGTTAATAGAGCAGCGTTTGGGCCTTGAGAGGCAAATGGGCCGATGCGGCTGGTGGGCTGAAGAGGTGGGCTGGCCTGGGCTGTCTCTCTCTTCTCTCTCCCTCTAATTTTCTAGCAGAAAATAAACAGAGAGAGGAAAAGAAAGAGAGGGTTAGGGAAAGATTTGCGCATGGGGATAATTTTCCCGGACTCGCAAAAATATGCTCGTTCCAAGAAAAATAGAGTGGGCAAGATTACAAGGTTTACATTTGAATTTAATTCAAATGGTTTGAACAAGGAGTAGGAATCCGAAGTTTCCCAAAATGTTCAACATTTAGGAAGAGCCTCGATAAGTGGTAAAAGAATTATTTACAAGGTTTTGAGATCAACTCGAAGCAGAAAAGGCATGGGAATTATTTTGCACGTGGGTTATGGTTAATTCCAAATAATGGAATATTTTATAATAGCTCCCTAATATTGGAGGATATGTTATAAAGAGAAATCACCATGTGAATCCCTCGATTTAAATGGATCGAAAAATCCATACAATTTATTTAAAAGAGTTATAAGAATTAATGACATGATGGCATGATGCAATGCAAAAGATGCAACAAACAAAACAAATCACACGACGAAACTCGGAGTAGCTGGAAGTCTTCTGGAGCGTTGGTCTCGGGGCGTTACAACTCTACACATGAAACTGCCACACGAGCATCCGGGCTGCACTTGGCTCCTCGCCTCTTTGGGAAGACGAACAATGATGGGGTACTACTGCAGTGGAGGAGTACTACAGTATGCTTCTGGCCCTCTGACACCGGTTGAACTGCTGCATGTCCACCGCGTGCAGGAGGGAGAGCGTGTAACGAAAGCTTCTCCTAGTCCTGCCAGACACCACGCTCATGCGTGAGGGAGGGACATAGCTTCATTGACTTATTGCTCCTGCCTTTGCGT
Organism: Triticum aestivum; assembly: GCF_018294505.1. NCBI lineage: Eukaryota > Viridiplantae > Streptophyta > Magnoliopsida > Poales > Poaceae > Triticum > Triticum aestivum. Next base: position 513,722,389 of record NC_057813.1, read on the forward strand.
CTATGATAGGTGGGCCCAATAGGTGGGTGGCCCACTTGTCATGCAGCCAAAGGCAGGTGCAGTTAAGGCACTAGATCTCAATCCGCGAGGGAGAGGGCGTTGTAGTAATCAAACTTCTTGGTCTTATATGAGTTGACGCGACACATCAAAGCACTGCACTCGATATATTTCAATAATTTGTGTTTACCGATGCATTAATTACTCCCCCTTTCCTAAATATATGTCTTTTTAGACATTTCAAATGGACTACAACATATGGATGTATGTAGACATATTTTAGAGTGTAGATTCACTCATTTTGCTTCGTATGTAGTCACTTGTTGCAATATCTAAAAAGACTTATATTTGGAAATGGAGGGAGTACAACGCATGCATGCATGTCGTGACTTTCCTTTTGATACTTGCATGTGTTGATTTGATGCACCTTGCCAAATTTTGACTATAAATTTAACTAACCAAATGTTCATGCATGTCACAAAAAATTACGGGGCTGTTTGGATTGTGACTATGTTTGTTTTATGTTGCCACATTATTTGCCCCACACTTGCCTAACTTGAGGTTCTCAAATTGTTGGGGGCTGTTTGGATTGTGACTATCTTTGCCATATGTTGCCACATGATTTTAGCCACACGTACCACACTTGCCTTAGTTGAGTTGCTCAAATTGTTAGCCACACTTTGGCTTGCCTAAGGGAATCTTGCCACACTTTTTGTATCTATGACATGTGGGATTCATTGCTCATAAAAAAAATTCTTGCCTTAGGTGTGGCTAGAACAAAACACCTACCTAACTTGGTCAAAGTTGCCTAAAGTTAGGTGTGGAAAAGTGTGGCAAGGTGTGGCTAGGAACCAAACAACCCCTTATTAGACACACTTTAGCTTGCCTAAGGGAATCTTGCCACACTTTTTGTGTCTATGACATGTGGGGTTCACTGCTAATAAAAAATTCTTGTCTTAGGTGTGGCTAGAACCAAACACCTACCTAACTTGGTCAAATTTGCCTAAGGTGAGGTGTGGAAAATTGTGGCAATATATGGCTCGAAACCAAACATCCCCTACATAATTGAAAACTATGTTCAAATACGAATCAAACGATATAATTTTTGTTAGCATGCACTAACATTTTGTCAGTTAAATCTTTGGTCAAAATTTAGCACCAATTACAAAGGGACCCAATAAATATTGTACTCTCACATTTTGTTTTGAGGATACTCCCACATACTCCCTTCATTCCGAAATATAAGTATTTTTAGAGATTCTAACAAGTGACTACATACGGAGCAAAATGAATGAATCCATACTTTAAAATATGTCTACATACATCCTTATGTTGTAGTCCATTTGAAATGTCTAAAAAGACTTATATTTAGGAACGAAGGGAGTAGAAAATATAAATAACAATGCATGTTGGGGCAGCCCACGTTTCCGATAATTTTAGCCGTGGGCTTGTTCAAAAATTTTATGAGGGGGTGGTTGTTCATTTAATGGAGGGTCTTGTACCAGACTTGAATGATACAAAGTGTGACCTAGCACACCGTAACACCACTTGGAATAAGCGGGTAGCTATCTCAAAAAACAATCAACAACTAAAAAACAGCGACCTGACACATACACAATTTTAAACGATTGTTTTGATGGAGTGAAAAAGGGAAACTACCCCACTACGTATATATAGGCCAGAGCCTCCGCGCTTGCTTGCTAGGGTTGCTCTATTCACACACTCTCATCCTCTCCAGATCTAAACAAGATAGCGGTGGTAACACTGTCTTTCTCCCTTCAAAAAACACTGTCTTTCTATCCTCACCACAGGTTACAGATCCGGACGTATGCCCCTCTGTCGGTGAAGGGGAGGAGGGGCAGCGTTTAGGCCGTCATTGACAGCGAGGGAGGAGACCCACTGCGGGCCGCACCATTATCTCTGGCCGAGCACCAGCGCGGGAGGTCCTCCCATCCCTTCGTCGTCGCCCTAGTGTGGGCGGATCCAGCCTCCCGCTGCCCACCTATCCACATCCCGACGACCTTTAGGTATATCTTCCTTCGAAACCGCTTTAGCTCTACTTCCCCAATTTGCTACGTCGCTGCATGTGCATCATTTTCTACCTCTCAGCCCCTCTCAATTAGATGGTCCAACGTCACCTATTTTTTGTTCTATTGTTAGAGGTAAAGCTACTTCATCGAGTCGAATCTTGTACTTGGTTAAAACAAGAAATAAAGTGGGGGTGGGGGAATTTAGTATGTACATCGGACTTGGTACAAACAGGAAGGAAAGGGGCCAGGTGAAAGTAGTACAGACTAGTCATCCAACCGGTCTCTTGGTAGAAAAGGGAAATATAGGGGTAACGATGTACATAGTGGTATGACCAGGACTAGATTTCTATCCACACATAGGAGTAGGTGGCTAGAGTGAACAAAAATGGGACCAACCCAGATATGTTTCTTGTATGTTTGTTTCTTGGGGCAACAAACTCTGAATCACCACTTTATGCCCCTGTTTAGGTACATGGTGCTGGATTGCTGGTGCACCCACTGTCCCATGACCTTATACCAAATATTGAGCTGTTCTTAATCTAATGCCCCTGTTAAAATGAAGCCATGCCACTGTTATAAGCCATGACAAGTTTAGCCAAATGTTTTTGCCTGTAATTGTTTGAGACTCTGGTTGTTTCCTCTGTAGCTTTTTGTGCAAACAGGGATATCCATTTCACCTGGTTGCTATTGTGACCTTTTGGTGCACTGCACAAAACACTTCTTAAAGGAAGTGACTTTTGTGCTGTTTAACTAGAATGTCAGAATGGAACAGTTTGTTCATTTCGATGGAACTGCACAAAGGGAGATCTGTGTTCCAATCCTCATCATCCATATTGGCACCATAACCTTCCTTTAGGTAAAAATGATATTTAATGCATGTGTTCATCTCTATTTTGCGACTACCATGAGAAAATAATGCTATTTTTTTACTAGTACACTTGTACTTCCCCACTGACAAAACCAATTCTGAAATAGAAGGCCAATCATGTACTTGGTTTCACTAACTGGTGAGGAGAAAGAGAAACGGAGAATGAAGAGGAAGAAGAAGAAGAATAAACAGTGCCAGGGTGATCTTGCTGAAGCCAGAGGCCTCAGTCGAGGCCATTCAAGGGCTCCGACAATGTCTACCTTACATGTGAGATGATCCTCCAGGGAGCCCTTCCACTTCTACTATCTCTCCTGCAAGGTCAGTTAATTAATTAGGAGTACTTAAGTACCACTAATTTATTGCGGCCTAATTTTCCTATTGGAGTTAAACAAATCTTTAGTAGCACCCTATGCTGAATCATGTACGTGTGTATGTTTGTCTATGGAGATGAATCATGTGGTGGAGCGGGGATGGAGTATTATTAGTGTCATGACATAATAGTGCTATTGTTTTGCATGTCAAATTATTGCCATTGGTTCAATGAGGCAATGTTTTGCGTATTGTCCATCATGAATTTGATGCTACAGTTAGAGTAATATGCTGATGTCTTTCTATCCTTTCTCACTAAGCTAATGAAGGTTTCATCTTGTTCCTACTTGTGCAAACAGGGATCATGTTGTGCCAATCATACATTTTAGTGGAACTACAAAAGAAAATACAATGAACTGTATCCCAGCCAGTGCTTTAACTCTGCTCGAAGTTCTTGATAATCTTTCAATATAAACTCAGCACTGGTAAATAAGAGTGATTTCAACCATACATTTGAAGCTCAAAAAAATATATACTATTGAGTGATTCTAGTGAGTGCTTTATCATCTCTTATGGGACTACATGAATAAGCTTTTTTCCTCAGGTTGGTACCGGCCTAAGGCCTTCATCCATATTAGTTTGCTGTCATCTCTATTTGTATGGTGCTACTGTCATGAGAAACTCCTTTATCTTTGCTCATTAAAGTTTTGCAACCTATGATACATGGCAATGCTTTGAGTGTTGAGCTAATTGGCACTGATTAAATAAACTAATACATCTCTTTAAGCAAGACTACTATGTTGCTAACTTTACCCATTAAGATAATGAGGGTGCTTCTATTTGTTAGTGTATGTTTCATCGACTAGTCCCACTATTACAATAATCTCATTCTCTCAATATATGTGCCAACAGGGATGCTCGATTTTGGTGGATCTGCACAAAAACTTTGGGTGCTTCATTGCCTCGACAACTTCCTTCCTTTCCTGTCAGTCGCTAATCTGGGTTTCTTCCTTCCTTTGCTGTCAGTTGCTTCGTTTATCTCGGCTTCCAGCCAAAGGAAATAGTAGTTGATATGGTACATCACACAGGTTGGTACTAGTCTTTATCCTGATTATTGTGCTTGTCATATGTATCGATAATTTGGTATTGTGCTACTATTTGCCGATTTTATAAAGGAGTAACTTGGAGCCTGAACTCACAGGCAAATCATTACATTAGGTGATTTCAGTAGAACCGCACAAAAAGATCAGATGGACATATACTTATGCTGCTACTATGTACTCCAAAGTTCACTCAGACAAGCATCGATGTTGACAAGAAGAAGTGCCTATATTCATTCGAGTATCAACCAGCGTCAACCATTTGTAAAATTCCAAGTATTAGGAGAGTGAGCGCCAAAAATATTGCTTGGCGCATATCCCATAAAAACACAGTCCAGTCTTTGGTCCGAACTTGTGCCTTTTGGTTATCGGCACATATGGTAGCAAACTGTATGGCATGGAGTCTAAAGATTCCAGACAAGTTGATTGACGCGTATATTCATCTGGCACTTAATCAGTCAGCACGCCAGTGATGCTCCATTTTAGTTGAACTGCACAAAAAATTTGGGTGGTTCATTTTCTCAACCACCTCCTTTCTTGTCTACAATGTAGAATTTTGGCGAGCTACATGACCAAGATGAGCCAGTAAACTAGTTGGATGAAAGTAGTGTCCAAGTTGCTCAAACCTTCCTCGGCACGAGGCCACTATTTGAGGATAAACCTACAAGCAAAGTTCAGATTGTCTGTGCTGCCTCTTATGTACTCGAAAGTTTACTCGTACAAGCATTAATTTTAGCAAGAAGTACCTCCGACTGAACACCGTTTACCAGTCTGTACCCTAGGTAATTAAAGTTTGTCCATGGATGATATTGGCTGTGATCTCAATCATTTGGATGCATAAACATACTGAACATGTGTATATCTGAATCTTTTTGTGAATTATCTATGAATATTGTTGTGTGATCTATCAATCATTTGGATGCATAGACATGCTGAACTTGTGTATATATGAATCTTTTGAGTTGTTGATTGTGAATGCTGGCTATGAATATGAATGTGTCCTATGAACCTGAGTTTGATATGAATGTTTACCTTTTCTGTTGTACTAATGTGTGAACTTGTTAGTATGCCTACTGTGGGATTTGTGACGTGTGGGTGTCAATGGCACACCTTCTTCCCGAGAAGAATTGCACCTTCTTTGTAAGGGTAGCAACGGTGCATCAGCTCTTTTTAATCTTTTTGCTCTGTCTTCACCCCTCCCCCGCTCAACCCCTACCGTAATGTTTTCAGCCTCAAAACAAACATAGTACTGCGTTGTTTTTGGGGCTTGATGAAAAATCGAGTGCTGGTTTCTATAGGTTGGCCCGCCCAACAAATGGGCTGCTAGTCCACCACGGACTGGGAGGCTAAAAATACAAGTTTTATGGTGCAGAGGCAAGTAAAGAAACGCCATCGAGAGCCATCCATTGAAGAAAAAAAAATCGCTCCTGATGTGCTTCTTCAGTCGCACTGCTGGCGCCCTCTTTAATCCAGTTCGCTCGGGGATCTAGCTGGTATCATTTTTTCCAGAGGACGAACAAGTATCAGCTAGGCCTAGGTTTTGTTTTTTAACATGCGTAGCCCACTCGCTCCGGTTTATTTTTTGATATCGATTGCTCCTTCTAACCTAACATTATATATATAATGAGCCCATCTAATTCGTGTATTTCAAGAAAGTGCAAATGGGTTGGGATTTCTTATAAAATATAAATGGGCCGCATTGATGCGAAATTATTTGTTCACCCAGCCCAGCAAATGGACTGTACATTCTAGAAAACATGGGTTAAATATATGCCACATTTTTGCACGCTGACATGTGGGCCAATAGGTCGAAGCCTACGCAGGGCGTTGTCAACTTGGTCAAAAATGATTATGACATCCATAGCCATTGGATTTATATCTAACAGCCGGCATGCACCTTCAATCTCTTGTCTTCTTCCTCCAACGTCGCCGAGACTGTCTCGTCCGGCTTCCAGCGGCTAGCGGCTCTGCTCAGCATGCATCACTTCAAAGCGCTACCCCACCACTGGCCAGGCTATTCCTCCACCCCTCCACACTTCCTGTTATTATCCACGTACTATAGCCCCACGCCGCATCAGAACCAGTTATAACCCTTCTCCTCCTCTCAATCTGCGACTCCACTACCGCGTCTTCCCATCTCCGGGTCGTTCCTGTCCAGGTCCTCGCCATCGTCCACCGCCTCGCTGCACTCGGTGCGGCATGGTCAACAAACAAGAGCCATCGGAAGAGGACTATACGTGGAGAGCCTGACGGCTGGGACCCACGAGGTCCATGGTCGCACGCAAGGAAAGTTCCTCCTTATTAGCTAAAAAAATGTTTCCTCCCCATGACAGCTGGGACCCACCGGCTATATGTTTGCACGGAAGGAAGTGCCTCCTTGTTATGCGAAAAAATTATTCCTCCCATTGACAGCTGGGACCCATCAGATTTGGTGGCTGACTTGTGGGCCTACTAAGCGGACGTGTACGCATGGCTTTGTCAACTTAATCAACAAATGATTCTAGCAGCTGGGCCGCTGGATGTTAATCCAACAGCCATGATCCTTCTTCAACCTCTGTTCTTGCTCCTGTCTCCCGTGGGCGGCACCGTGGTAGTGCTGATGCGCACCCAAACCAGTCAAGTTTCCCACTCCTCTCCATCTGCGACTCCACTGCCGCGTCTTCCCCATCTTCGGGTCATTCCAGTCTAGGGCCTCGCCGTCGTTCACCGGCCTTGGTGTGCTTGGCACGGTGTGGTCAATGTGGTCAACAATCGAGAGTCATCAGAAGATGACTGCATGTGAGAGGCTGACAGTGGGGACGCACCACGCCGATGGACGCATGCATGCAACTGCATCATTTTTACCTTGAAAAATAATGTTTTCTCCCCCTGACTGCTGGGACCCACCAGCTTTATCTTCGCACGCAAGGAAGTGCGTCCATATTATGGGCAAAAAAATGATTCGCCCCCTGACTGCTAGGACCCACCAGCTACATCTTCGCACGCAAGGAAGTGCCTGACAGTCAGGACCCACCTGGTAGAAGTGTATGTAGCGTTGTCATTCTGGTCGCGAACGTGTACGCACATACGATCGGTCTGTCTGCAGGCTGCAGCAATGAACCGTGGCCGTGTAAGGAAGGGCATGTGTCGTAGTAGAGGCGCGCATGTGCTGTAGTAGAGGCGTGCACATAGCATGTACATGTATGTACAATGGCCAGGGTGCAAGAAAGAAAATACAGCCACGTACGTACATACAGGCGGGGTCTCGAGCGCATACTCATGCATATATATACAGACGGCCAGGACTTGTGTACATGGAGAGGCAACGGACGGCAGCAATGGCGTCCTGTTCATCGGGCAGCGAACCGGCTGGGTCGGAACAGAGAAACAACGTCCTGTTCATCGAGAGGCAACCAACTAGGTCGGAATATGTCGTGTTCATCAGGAGCCAACCGGCTTGGACGGAACAGCCCATCGAAACAAGGCATGGTGTACCGCAGAACGGAGGAAACGGCCTTGTGTTCGACCGGCCATGTTCGAAACGGGATCCTGTTCATCGGGAGGGGTCTAGCGTACCGCAAGATGGAGGAAACGGACTTCTGTTGAACCTCCTACAGTCGAAACGGGGTCCTGTTGATCGGGAGGGGTGTGGCGTACCGCAAAACGGAGGAAACAGACTTGTGTTGGAGCGCTACGGTTGAAACGGGGTCCTATTCGTCGGGAGGGGTGTGGCGTACCGCAAAACGGGACTCCACTGGATACTGTTCATCTCCATCATCGACCTCCTCCAGCCTCCACGGGCTATAGTTCATCCACCATCGACCTCCTCCAGCCTCCACCTGTGACTGTTCATCCACGGGCTCCTATTCATCCAGCCTCCACCGCTCCTCCACCGGCTACTGTTCAACCAACCCTCTCCACGGGGTCCTGTTCAACTACCCCTCCACGGGCTACTATTCATCCAACCCTCCACTGACTATTATTCAACCAACCCTCCACCAGCTACTGTTCAACCTTCCCTCCACGGGGTCCTGTTCATCCAACCCTCCACGGGGTCCTGTTCATCCATGCCCAACCGGCTCGATCGATTGGGGTCCTGTTCATCCAGCAGCAACACCACAGGGTCTTGTTCATCCAACCCCCCACCGAGAATTGTTCATACAAAACCCCCAACAACGCTCACTGTTCATCAATGGAAGGAGGCAGCAAGTTCGGTCGGCTTCAGTTAGCAGCAATAGCGAACGAAGGAACAACCATGAATCGATCGCTCGGGTTCAGTAACGCGTAGCCTGCAGTGCAATCGCTCGGGTTCAATTAGGCGAACGCCTCGCTCGGGTTCAGTTAGAGCCCAATGCCTCGCACCCACGCACGTACGTGTACGAGAGAAATGTGCATAGCTCAGCCCCCGACCACCCACCATAATCGGGAACTCCCCGATATTTTCCTTGCTCTCGCTTCTACTACGGTTTTTTCCGTCATGGACGGCCCAAAGAATGTCATGCAGCTGCATCTCCGGCCCGCCCAGGACGAAAAGCCAATTTTCTGTCATGATTTTTGTCATAGAAGTAGGATCCCACCACATCTATGATGATACCGGGTTTTGTCACAATTATCATCATAGAAGTGTCATAAGCATGACATAAAAAAATTCGTTCGGCCCTAAATGTCACAGATCTGACTTTTTTTGTAGTGATATTACAACTCGATACCTAGAACAAAGTATGCCTCTATATGAATGCCTCTGGCTGTGTACCAGGATGTGCAATGATCTAGCATAACATGTATAAAAGATGAAGTACGGGGGCTGAGCCACAAATACTATGTCAGCTATATGATCATGCAAAGCAATATGACAATGAATGCCCAAGTCATCAAACAGAAGTGGTGGAAGTTGCATGGCAATATAATGGCTATGGAAAGGACATAATAGGTAGGTATGGTGGCTGTTTTGAGGAAGATATAATAAGGCTTATGTGTGATAGAGCGTATCATATCACGGGGTTTGGATGCGCCTGCGAAGTTTGCACCGACTCTCGAGGTGAGAAAGGGCAATGCACGGTGCTGTAGAGGCTAGGAAATTGCGAAAAGGTAAGAGTGCGTATAATCCATGGACTCATATTAGTCATAAAGAACTCATATACTTATTACAAAAGTTTATTAGCCCTCGAAGCAAAGTACTACTACGCATGCCCCTAGGGGATATATTGGTAAGAAAAGGTCATCGCTCGTCCCCGACCGCCACTCATAAGGAAGACAATCAGTAATAAACCATGCTCCAACTTCATAGCATAACGAGGGACTATACGTGCATGCTTCGGGAATCACAAACCTTAACACCAATATTCTTACTAACCACAACCATTTACTAGTACCTCCCACATATTATCATCTCTATATCACAAAACTATTGCAAAGAATCAAACATATCATATTCAGTGATCCATAGGTTTTATGTAGGATTTTATGGCTAACCATGCAATTGAAAAATTCCTGTTGACTCTCTAAATAGATATAAATAAAGCAAGAGAGTTTAATTATTTCTATAAAAGACCATGATCTAATAAGTATAAGTAAAGCAAAATAGCATTCTAAAAATAATGATTTTCCGTGTGAAGAGAAACAGGCAATCCAAACTTCAAATGATATGAGTGAAGCACATGAAGCATTCTATAAAGCCATACTCAAATGACATTAGTGAAGTGCAATGAGCATTCTATAAATCAACCATGGACTATCTCATACCAGCATGGTGCATAAAATATAAGTGAAAAATAAACACAAAAGATGCTCCATGATTTACTCATATCACGTGAACGAAACAAACATGAAAACATATCGATACTTGTTGAAGAAAGATGGGATGCCTTCCAGGCCATCCCCAAGATTAGATGCTTGAGTCACCTTGAATATTTAGTTGGGGTTTCTTGGGCATCCCCAAGATTGAACTCTTGCCTCTCCTTCTCCTCATACTGAGACCTCCTCGATCTTTGATCACTTTGATAACCCACAAGTGTAGGGGATCGCAACAATTTTCGATAAGTAAGAGTGTCGAAACCAACGAGGAGCTAAAGGTAGAATAAATATTCCCTTAAGTTCTATCAACCACCAATACAACTCTACGCACGCTTGGCATTCGCTTTACCTAGAACAAGTATGAAACTAGAAGTACTTTGTGGGTGTGAAAGGATAGGTTTGCAAGATAATAAAGAGCATGTAAATATAAACTAGGGGCTGTTTAAATAAAGATGCAAGAAAGTAAATATAGCGAGTGTGGAAAAGTGGTGGTAGGAGTTGTGAAATTGTCCCTAAGCAATTGACTACGTTACTAGACCGATAGCAAGTTTTATGTGGGAGAGGCATAAGCTAACATACTTTCTCTACTTGGATCATATGCACTTATGATTGGAACTATAGCAAGCGTCCGTAACTACTAAAGATTCATTAAGGTAAAACCCAACCATAGCATTAAAGTATCAAGTCCCCTTTTATCCCATACACAACAATCCCCTTACTCGGGTTTATGCTTCTGTCACTCAAGCAACCCACTATAAGCGAATCATGAACATATTGCAACACCCTACAGCGGTAATCCCTCACGCTTGCGCGACACAGAGGGCACAATAGGACATCAACATAACCACAAGCAAATTAAACCAATCATAGCAATTTATCAATCACCGGTAGGACAACGAAAATCTACTCAGACATCATAGGATGGCAACACATCATTGGATAATAATATGAAGCATAAAGCACCATGTTCAAGTAGAGGGTACAGCGGGTTGCGGGAGAGTGGACCACAGAATATAGATGGGGGAAGGTGATGGAGATGTTGGTGAAGATGGCGGTGGTGTTGGTGAAGATCGTGGTGATGATGATGGCCCCCGGCGGCGTTCCGGCGCCACCGGAAGCAAGGGGGAGAGAGGCCCCCTTCTTCTTCTTATTCCTTGACCTCCTCCCTAGATGGGAGAAGGGTTTCCCCTCTGGTCCTTGGCTCCCATGGATTGGGAGGGGCGAGAGCCCCTCCGAGATTGGATCTATCTCTCTGTTTCTGCGTTCTCTCAGATTCTACCCCTTCATCGTTTCTTTAATATCTGGAGATCCGTAACTCCGATTGGGTTGAATCTTTCGCCCAGATTTTTCTCATAAAATTAGCTTTCTTGCGGTAAAAGAAGAGCGTCAACCGCCTTACGGGGGCCCACGAGAGTCCAGGGTGCGCCAAGGGGGGGAGGGCACGCCCCCCCTGTCTCGTGGCCACCCCGGACACCGTTTCGCGTTGATTCTTCCTCCAGAAAATCCCAAATATTCCAAAATAATTCTCCGTCCGTTTTTATCCCGTTTGGATTCCGTTTGATATTGGGTTTCTGCGAAACATAAAACATGCAAGAAACAGGAACTGGCAGTGGGCACTGGATCAATATGTTAGTCCCAAAAATAGTATAAAAAGTTGCCAAAAGTATATGAAAGTTGAAGAATATTGGCATGGAACAATCAAAAATTATAGATACGACGGAGACGTATCAGCATCCCCAAGCTTAATTCCTGCTCATCCTTGAGTAGGTAAATGATAAAAAGACAATTTTTGAAGTGGAATGCTACCTAGTATAATCTTGATCGAATATCTAATCATGGCATGAATATTAAGACACGAGTGATTCAAGGCAATAATCTATCACTTGACATAAAAACAATAATACTTCAAGCATACCAACCAAGCAATTATGTCTTATCGAAATAACCTAGCCAAAGAAAGCTCATCCCTATAAAATCATATAGTCTGGCTATGCTCCATCTTCATCACACAAAGCATTCAAATCATGCACAACCCCGATGACGAGCCGAGCAATTGGTTCATACTTTTTAACGCGCTTCAGCTTTTTCAACTCTTACGCAATACATGAGCGCAAGCCATGGACATACCACTATGGTGGTCTATTGTGGTGGTTGTGAGGACAAAAAGTGGGAGAAGATAGTCTCACATCAACTAGGCGTATCAACGTGCTATGGTATGCCCATCAATAGATATCAATGTGAGTGTGTAGGGATTGCCATGCAACGGATGCACTAGAGCTATAAATATATGAAAGCTCAACAAAAGAAACTAAGTGGGTGTGCATCCAACTTGCTTGCTCCCGAAGACCTAGGGCATTTTGAGGAAGCCCATCATTGGAATATACAAGCCAAGTTCTATAATGAAAAGTTCCCACTAGTATATGAAAGTGGAAACATAGTAGACTCTCTATCATGAAGATCATGGTGCTACTTTGAAGCACAAGTGTGGAAAAAGAGATAGTAGCAATTGACCCTTCTCTCTTTTTCTCTCATTTTATCTTTTTCTCTCTTTTTTTCCTTTTTTTTCTTTTCCTTTTTTTTCTTTCTCTTTTTTTCTTTTTCTTTTTTGTGGGCTTCTTTGGCCTATTTTATTTTTATGAAGTCCGAAGTCCCATCCCGATGTGGGGGATAGTCTTCATCATCCTTTCCTCACTGGGACAATGCTCTAATAATGAAGATCATCACACTTTTATGGATTTACAACTCAAGAATTACAACTCAAAGCTAGAACAAAATATGACTGTATATGAATGCCTCCGGCGGTGTACCGGGATATGCAATGAATCAAGAGTGACATGTATGAAAATTATGAAGGTGGACTTGCCACAAATACGATGTCAACTACATGATCATGCAAAGAGCAATATGACAATGATGAAACGTGTCATAATAAACGGAACGGTGGAAAGTTGCATGGCAATATATCTCGGAATGGCTATGGAAATGCCATATAGGTAGGTATGGTGCCTGTTTTGAGGAGGGCAAATAATGGGTTTATGCTACCGGCAAAAGTTGCGCGGTAAAATAGAAACTAGCAAAGTGGAAGGATGAGTTTGCGTATATCCATGGACTCACATTAGTCATAAAGAACTCATATACTTATTGCAAAAGTCTACTTAGCCCTCGAAGCAAAGTACTACTATGCATGCCCCAAGAGGGATAGATTGGTAGGAAAAGACCACCGCTCATCCCTGACTGCCACTCATAAGGAAGACAATCAAAAAACACCTTATGTTCCAACTTCGTTACATAACGGTTCACCATACGTGCATGCTACGGGACTTGCAAACCTCAACACAAGTCTTTCTCAATTTCACAATTACTCAACTAGCACGACTCTAATATCACCACCTTTATATCGCAAAACTATTGCAAGGAATCAAACATCTCATATTCAGTGACCTACAAGTTTTATGTAGGATTTTATGACTAACCATGTGAATGACCAATTCCTGTCATCTCTCTAAATAGATATAAGTGAAGCAAGAGAGTTTAATTCTTTCTACAAAAGATATGCCCACGCTCTAACAAATATAAGTGAAGCAAAAGAGCATTCTACAAATGGTGGTTTTCTATGTGAAGAGAAACAGGCAATCCAAACTTCAAAAGATATAAGTGAAACACATGAAGCATTCTATAAAGCCATACTCAAAAGATTTAAGTGAAGTGCAATGAGCATTCTACAAATCAACCAAGGACTATCTCATACCAGCATGGTGCATAAAAGAGAAGTGAAAACTAAATGCAAAAGACGCTCCAAGACTTGCACATAATGCATGAACGAAACGAATTCGAAAACATACCGATACTTGTTGAAGAAAGAGGGGATGCCTTCCGGGGCATCCCCAAGCTTAGATTCTTGAGTCTCCTTGAATATTTACTTGAGGTGCCTTGGGCATCCCCAAGCTTGAGCTCTTTCCTCTCTTCCTTTTCCTCATATCGAGACATCCTCGATTAGACACTTCATCCACACAAAACTTCAACAGAAAACTCGGTAATATCCGTTAGTATAATAAACCAAATCACTACTCTAAGTACTGTAGCAAACCAATTCGTATTTTATTTTTGCATTGTGTGTAATGTAATATATCTTTTTAATGGCTTTAATCCACTGATATATATTGATAGTTTCATCAAAACAAGCAAACTATGCATCAAAAATAGAATCTGTCAAAAACAGAACAGTCTGTAGCAATCTGAACATTCACCATACTTCTGGTACCCCCAAAAATTCTACCAAAATTAGGAAAAATAAACAAGTTGTATAGCAAGACAGTGCAAAAAGAATCAGAACCGTTTGTCGTTCCAGTTAAAAAATGTACAATCGCGCACTACAACCAAAGTTTCTGTCCCGCGTCGTACAAACCAACAAGCAATGTAAACATCCTAAAGGAAAACCTTGGCACATTATTTTTATAATACAATGGAATTGTACAAGAGGATAATTATTTTTGATGAAAAGTTTCTGTAATCAAGATTCACAAAGTTTCCGTGAGCATGAACAAAGTTCAAGGAGCTCTCCCACTTCAACAATGCTTGTCTTTCTTACTTTCACTTTCCTTTTTGAAAAGTTTTTAGGTTCCCCTCTTTATTTTTTGTTTTTAAACTATATAAAAGCACTCAACAGAAATAAATGACTCTCTAAAACTTCCGGGTTGTCTCCCTGGCAGCGCTTTCTTTAAAGCCATTAAGCTAGGCATTTAGTGCTCAAGTAATGAATCCACCCGGATCCCAAGGTATATCAAAGCCAATTTTAATTAACAATGATTTGTAATTTAGTAGTGAGCACAAAGTAACATATATCATGCAACGACGAAGTCTAACTCTCTTCCTATGCATTGGCATGTCATAAAAGAACAATTCATGCACACCAAGTAAAGCCAATACATAGTATAAGCAGTTTCTTGCAATTTTATCATATTGGAAACATAGAGAGGTGGAGATATAGTTCCTCTCTCATAATAATTGCAAGTAGGAGCAGAAAGCACATGCATATTATATCTATCAAAATCATCATGTGCAATAGTAAAAGGCAACCCATCAATATAATCCTTAATAAGCACAAACTTCTCTGATATAGTGTAGTTTGGAGAATTCAAAAGGATAATAGGACTATCATGTGTGGGTGCAATAGCAATGATTTCATGTTTAACATAAGGAACTATAGCAAGTTCATCTCCATAAACATAATTCATATTGGCATCTTGGCCACAAGCATAGCAAGCATCATCAAAAAGGGGTAATTCAAGAGAATCAACGGGATCATAACAATCATCATAGCAATCATCCTTCGGTAAGCACGAAGGGAAATTAAACAATGTATGGGACAGAGTTACTCTCATTAGAAGGTGGGCACGGGTGATCAATCTGCTCTTCCTCCTTTTGTTCATCGCTCTCCTCCTCATTTTTTTCATCCAATGAGCTCACAGTTTCATCAATTTCTTCTTCCATAGCTTCCTGCAAAATATTTGTCTCTTCTTGGACAGCGGAGAAGACCTCAATATATGGTTTAACATAGGCATTAGAAGCATACTTATCATAACAATATTCAAGTATGGCAATGTTTTCAAATTTATAAAGAGTAGCATCATACTTTTCAATCAAAGAAGCAATTTCATAAGCACCCTTAAAAGCAATAAATTCTTCAATTTGTTGAACATCATAGTAATTATAAACACCCTTAGCATATGAAGATACAATCCCATTATCAAACTCACATTGGTAGGGAAGGTGTCTCTTAGGGTTTTCAGAACAACAAGTAATATCATATATTTCACATAAATTCCAAGCATAGCATTGCAAACATTGAATTTGATCCCATAATAGTTTCCCTTTTTTAGATATACGGTGTCGCACATAACAGGCATGCTCATCTAAAGATTTGCCCTCAACTAAGCTAGTGGGGGTTTAAACACGAGCACATAGGGATCAAAGACGATCCAAGTAAAAAGCTTCAGGAGTGCGATAGATTTTGAGTGGTTCTTCAACCATTGGTGTAGTAGGTACAACTAACATTTTTGGTATTTTGCGTTTCCTACCCATAACTAAAGATAGAAAACAACTAAGAACAGCATAAAAATTACTTAGTGATAAAGTAAACAAGCACACACGAAAATATTCACCCCACGCTATGACTCCCTGGCAACGGCGCCAGAAAAAGGTCTTGATAACCCACAAGTGTAGGGGATCGCAACAGTTTTCGATAAGTAAGAGTGTCGAACCCAACGAGGAGCTAAAGGTAGAATAAATATTCCCTCAAGTTCTATCGACCACCGATACAACTCTACGCATGCTTGGCGTTCGCTTTACCTAGAACAAGTATGAAACTAGAAGTACTTTGTGGGTGTGAAAGGATAGGTTTGTAAGATAATAAAGAGCATGTAAATATAACTAGGGGCTGTTTAAATAAAGATGCAAGAAAGTAAATATAGCGAGTGTGGAAAAGTGGTGGTAGGAGTTGTGAAATTGTCCCTAAGCAATTGACTACGTTACTAGACCGATAGCAAGTTTTATGTGGGAGAGGCATAAGCTAACATACTTTCTCTACTTGGATCATATGCACTCATGATTGGAACTCTAGCAAGCATCCGCAACTACTAAAGATTCATTAAGGTAAAACCCAACCATAGCATTAAAGTATCAAGTCCCCTTTTATCCCATACGCAACAATCCCCTTATTCGGGTTTATGCTTCTGTCCCTCAAGCAACCCACTATAAGCGAATCATGAACATATTGCAACACCCTACAGCGGTACTCCCTCACGCTTGCGCGACACGGAGGGCACAATAGGACATCAACATAACCACAAGCAAATTAAACCAATCATAGCAATTCATCAATCACCGGTAGGACAACGAAAATCTACTCAGACATCATAGGATGGCAACACATCATTGGATAATAATATGAAGCATAAAGCACCATGTTCAAGTAGAGGGTACAACGGGTTGCGGGAGAGTGGACCACTGAATATAGATGGGGGAAGGTGATGGAGATGTTGGTGAAGATGGCGGTGGTGTTGGTGAAGATCGCGGTGATGATGATGGCCCCCGGCAGCGTTCCGGCACCACCGGAAGCAAGGGGGAGAGAGGCCCCCTTCTTCTTCTTCTTCTTCCTTGACCTCCTCCCTAGATGGGAGAAGGGTTTCCCCTCTGGTCCTTGGCTCCCATGGCTTCGGAGGGGCGAGAGCCCCTCCGAGACTGGATCTATCTCTCTGTTTCTGCGTTCTCAAATTCTACCCCTTCACCGTTTCTTTAATATCTGGAGATCTGTAACTCCGATTGGGGTGAATCTTTCGCCCAGTTTTTTCTCATAAAATTAGCTTTCTTGCGGCAAAAGAATATCGTCAACCGCCTTACGGGGGGCCCACGAGATTCCAGTGCACGCCCAGGGGGGAGGGCGCGCCCCGCTGTCTCGTGGCCACCCAGGACATCCTTTCGCGTTGATTCTTCCTCCGGAAAATCCCAAATATTCCAAAATAATTCTCCATCCGTTTTTATCCCATTTGGGTTTCGTTTGATATTGGGTTTCTGCGAAACATAAAACATGCAACAAACAGGATCTGACACTGGGCACTGGATAAATATGTTAGTCCCAAAAATAGTAAAAAAAGTTGCCAAAAGTATATGAAAGTTTAAGAATATTGGCATGGAACAATCAAAAATTATAGATACGACGGAGACGTATCACACTTCACCCACACAAAACTTAACAAAAACCTTCATGAGATTCATTAGTATAATAATGCAAATTACTACTTTAAGTAATGTTGAAAACCCATTCATATTTTGTTTTTGCATTATAGCTATTGTATTTTTACTTCTCCATGGCTTATACCACCGATACAATCGATAGTTTCAGTGAAACAAGCAAAAAAATGAATCAAAAACAGAATCTTTCAAAAACAGGACAGTCTATCGTAATCTGAACATTGACCACACTTCCGTAACTCTAAAAATTCTGCAAAGTTAGGATGAAATAAACAATTTTCATAGAAATAGAGTGTAAAAATTTCAGAAACTTTTGACGTTCTAGTAAAAAATGTAAATTCACGCACTACAGCCAAAGTTTTTGTTTTTACACTGCACATACCGACAAGCAATCTAATCATCCTAAAGGCAAATCTTGGCACATTATTTTTATAATACAATGGGTTTGTACAAGGGGATAATTATTTTGTTGAAAAGTTTCTGTAATCGAGATTCACAAAGTTTTCACAGGCATGAACAAAGTTCAAGGCATGCTCCCGTTTCTATGGTGCTCGTCTTTCTCACTTTCACTTTTCTTTTTGTGAAGTTTAGGCTCCCCGCTATATTTTTTTGTTTTTTAAACTTTAGAAAAGAACTCAACAGAATAAAAATGACTTTCTAAAACTTCCTGGTTGTCTCCCTGGTAGCGTTTTCCTTAAATCCATTAAGCTAGGCATAAAGAGCTCAAGTAATGGATCCACCCGGATCCCAAGGTATATCAAAGCCAATTTTAATTAACAATGAATTATAATTTAGTAGTGAGCACAAAGAAACATATATCATGCAATGACGAAGTCTAAATCTCTTCCTATGCATAGGCATGTCATAAAAGAACAATTCATGCACATCAAGTAAAGACCAATACATAACATAAGCAATTTCTTGCAATTTTGTCTTGTTGGAAACATAGAGAGGTGGGGATATAGTTCCTCTCTCATAATAATTGCAAGTAGGATAGAAAGAAAATGCATATTATGTTCATCAAAATCATCATGTGCAACAGTAAAAGGCAACCCATCAATGTAATCCTTAATAAGTGCAAACTTCTCCGATATAGTGTAGTTTGGAGAATTCAAAAAAATAATAGGACTATCTTGTGTGGGTGCAATAGAAACAATTTCATGTTTAACATAAGGAACTATATCAAGTTCATATCCATAAGCATAATTCATATTGGATCTTGGCCACAAACATAGCAAGCATCAATTTCATCAAAAAGGGATATTTCAAACGAATCAATGGGATCATAGCAATTATCATAGCATTCATCCTTTGGTAAGCATGAAGGGAAATTAAAAAATTTATGATTTGGAGGTTACTCTCACTAGAAGGTGTGCACGGGTAGCTAATCCGCTCTTCCTCCTTTTGTTCTTCGCTCTCCTCATCATCTTTTTCATCCAATTATCTCACAGTTTCATCATTTTCTTTTTCCACAGATTCCTGCAAAATATTAGTCTCTTCTTGGATAACGGAGACTTTTTTAATAAACTCATTAATATTAGCATTATATTCATAATTCTCATAGCAATATTTAAGTATAGCAAAAAATTTAGGTCTATAAACAACATCATCATAATCTTCACACTTTTAAAATAGAGATTCAATTGCATAAGCACCCTTAAAAGCAACAAATTCTTCTATTCGTTCCACATCATAGTAATCATATCCACCATTAGCATAAGAAGCCAAGGTTTCATTATCATTAAATTCACATGAAAAGGGAAGGTGTCGAACCTTCATCCTAGAGCAACAAGTATAATCATATCTCAGGCATAGATTCCAAGCATACCATTGCAATATTTCCAAATGATCCCACAATAGTTTCCCTTTTTGAGTCAAGCGATAATCCCTAAAGTATTCACGTTGATCCAACGTGTCTCCCGTTATCAAGTAGGACGGGATTTTCTCAGTATTATCAAAATAGTGTTTAATATTTTTCACATAACGAGCATCGAGGGTTTTAGGAGGTTCCTGATCTCCGTGAGTAGCAAGCACAAGTGTTTTTTTTTGGTATTTTGTGTTCCATATCCATAACCATAGATAGAAAATAACTTAGAACAAAAAATAAAAACTACTTAGTGATAAAGCAAACAAGCACACACGAGAATATTAAATCCACGCTATTGCTCCCCAGCAATGACGCCAGAAAAAGGTCTTGATAACCCACAAGTATAGGGGATCATTTATAGCCTTTTTCAATAAATAAGAGTGTCGAAACCAATGAGGAGCTAAAGGAAGAACAAATATCCCCTCAAGTTCTATCATCCACCGATACAACTCTACGCACACTTAACGTTTGCTTTATCTAGAACAAGAATAAAACTAAAGTACTTTGTAGGTATGATAGGATAGGTTTGCAAGATAATAAAGAATGTGAAAATAAAAGTTAGGTTCTGTTTAGATAAAGAAACAGTAAACTTAGTACAAGGAGTGTGGATTGGTGGTGGTAGGATTTGCGGAATTGTCGCTTAGCAATTGACTATGTTACTAGACCGATAGCAAGTTTTTATGTGGGAGAGGCCACTGCTAGCATGTCGTCCCTTACTTGGAATTCTATGCACTTATGATTGGAGCAATCAGTGAGCATCGACAACTACTAACATTCATTAAGCTAAAACCCAACCATAGCATTAAGATATATATTGGTCCCCCTTCAATCCCGTATGCATCAAATTCTATGTTTAGGAAGAAGTTTCTGTCACCCTTGCCCTCCAATGCATAGTCCTATCAACATACAACTACCCTATGGTGTGATACACATGCGCGCTCATACGATGGGCACCAAAGGACATCAACGTAACCACAAGAAAATTAAATCAACCATATAAATCCACCAGTTGCCGGTAGGACAACAAAAATCTACTCAAGCATCGTAGGATGGCAACATATCATTGGATAATAATATGAAGCATAAAGCACCATGTTTAAGTAGGGGGTACAGAGGGTTGCGAGAGAGTGTACCGCTGTAGATAGATGGGGGAAGGTGATGAAGATGTTGGTGAAGATGACAGAGTTGTTGGAGTAGAACGCCTTCGCACGATGATTACCCCGGCGATGTTCCGACACCACTTGGAGAGAGGGAGAGAGAGCCCCCTCCTTCTTATTCTTCCTTGGCCTCCTGATACATCTCCATCATATCTACTTCTCCAAACTCTTTTGCCCTTGTTTTGGACTCTAATTTCCATGATTTGAAAGGAACTAACCCGGACTGATGCTGTTTTCAGCAGAATAGCCATGGTGTTATTTTTGTGCAGAAATAAAAGTTCTCCGAATGACCTGAAACTTCATGGAGAATATTTTTGGAATTAATAAAAACTATTTGCAAAAGAATCAACCAAGGGGGCCCACCACCTGTCCACAAGGGTGGGGGGTGCGCCCTACCCCCTAGGTGCGCCCCCTGGCTTGTGGGTCCCACGAAGCTCCACCGACCTCAACTCCAACTCCATATATTCACGTTCGGGGAGAAAAAAATTAGAGAGAAGGATTCATCATGTTTTATGATACGGAGCCACCGTCGCCTCCTGTTCTTCATCAGCAGGGCAGATCTGGAATCCGTTTGGGGCTCTGGAGAGGGGAAATCATCGGCGGCGGCATCATCAACCATCCTCCATCACCAATTTCATGATGCTCACCGCCGTGCGTGAGTAATTCCATCATAGGCTTGCTGGACGGTGATGGATTGGATGAGTTTTACCATCTAATCAAGTTAGTTTTGTTAGGGTTTGATCCCTAGTATCCAGTATGTTCTAAGATTGATGTTGCTATGACTTTGCTATGCTTAATGCTTGTCACTAGGGCTCGAGTGCCATGATTTCAGATCTGAACCTATTATGTTTTCATGTATATAAGTGTGTTCTTGATCCTATCTTGAAAGTTATAGTAACCTACTATGTGTTATGATCCGGCAACCCCGGAGTGACAATAGTCGGGACACTTCCTGGTGATGACCATAGTTTGAGGAGTTCATGTATTCACCAAGTGCTAATGCTTTGGTCTGGTTCTCTATTAAAAGGAGGCCTTAATATCCCTTATTTCCAATAGGACCCCGCTGCCATGGGAGGGTAGGACAAAAGATGTCATGCAAGTTCTTTTCCATAAGCATGTATGACTATATTCGGAATACATGCCTACATTATATTGATGAATCGGAGCTAGTTCTATGTCACCCTAGGTTATAAATGTTGCATGATGAATGCCATCTGACATAATTATCCATCATTTATCCATTGCCTACGAGCTTTTCACATATTGATCTTTGCTCAATTACTTTTCTGTTGCCACTGTTATGATTGCTACAGAACTGCTACTATTACTTTTGCCACTATTACCGTTACTTCCATACTACTTTGCTACTAAATACTTTTCTGCAGATATTAAGTCTTTCAGGTGTGGTTGAATTGACAACTCAGCTACTAATACTTGACAATATTCTTTGGCTCCTCTTGTGACGAATCAATAAATTTGGGTTGAATACTCTTCCCTGGAAAACTATTGCGATCCCCTATACTTGTGGGTTATCAAGACCTTTTTTCGGCGCCATTTATAGGGAGCATAGCTTTATTCTCTGAGTCACTTGGGATTTATATTTTTTGATCACTATGAGGAATCTTAAAGGCAACAAAACCAAGATCTATCCCTCTACTATGAGGGGAGATAAGGAACTGCCATCTAGCTCTGCACTTGATTCACCTTCTGTTTTGAGTAATCTTGTGACACCTACACCTGCTATTGATTCTGATATGTCGCATGTTATTGATGATGCCACCTCTACTATGCATGATGCCTATGATGATAATACTTCTTTGCTTGATAATATTGTGCCACTAGGTGAATTTCTTGATGAACAACTTGCTAGCATTAGAGATAATGAAATTACTGAAACTGATGATATTATCGAAGCTGATGATTATGATTCTCCCCCTAGATATGAATTTCCTGTTGTGCCTGAGGGTTATATTATGGATGAAGAAACTGCTAGAGACTTTCTTGCTTGCAATGATAGAGATGATCTTAAGAAACTGTTAGCTAAGCTGAAAGAAAAATCTTTGGATGCTAGAATGCAATATGATCCTAAGTTTGCTACTTCACCTATTTGTGTTACTGATAAGGCTTATGAATTCTTTGTCGATCCTGAGTTAATTACTTTGGTTGAATCTGATCCTTTCCATGGTTATGAATCTGAAACTGTTGTGCCACATTTTACTAAATTAAATGATATAGCCACCCTATTTTCTCATGAGGAAAAAATTCACTATTACTATATTTTAAAGATGTTTCCTTTATCATTAAAGGGTTATGCTAAGTTATGGTTTAGTTCCCTTGCTCCTGGTTGTGTGTGTAGTCCCCAGGATATGATTTACTACTTCTCTGCAAAATATTTCCCTACTCATAAGAAATAATCTGCCTTACAGGAAATATTTAACTTTGTCCAAATTGAAGAAGAGAGTCTCCAACAAGCTTGGGGGAGGCTTCTCCAATTACTTAATGCTTTGCCTGATCATCCTCTCAAGAAAAATGAAATACTTGATATCTTTTATAATGGACTAAGCGATGCTTCCAGGGACCACCTAGATTGTTGTGATGGTTGTGTTTTTGGGGAACGAACTGTTGAGCAAGCTGAATTGCTATTGAATAATATATTGGGTAATGATAATGATTGGACACTTTCTGAACCAACTCCTAAGCCAACTCCAAACAAAAGAGGTATTCTATTTCTCAGTCCTGGAGATATGCAAGAGGCAAAGAAATCTATGAAAGAAAAAGGTATTAAAGTTGAAGATGTTAAGAATTTACTGCCTATTGAGGATATACATGGTATTGATAACCTGACACAGGTAGTAGAGGTAAACTCTCTCTACATATTTGATGAAGGTGATATTCCTCATAATAAGTCTGCTAGTCAATGCTTGGATGAGTTTGATAATTTTATTGTTAAACAAGAAAACTTCAATGCTTATGTTAGTAGACAATTGAAACGTAATGCTTTAATGCTTGATTAGTTGGGTGATTATATGAGTAGAACTGTTAATGATCTTAAGCTTATTAGTAAGCATGCTTCCATGGTTAAAACTCAAGTAGAACAAGTACTTAAGGCACATGATGATTTGCTCAATGAGTTAAATAGTAAGAATAATGATAATGCTATTAGGGTTATGACTAGAGGTGATAAGATGACCCAGGAACCTTTGTATCCTAAGGGCCATCCTAAGAGAGTTGAGCAAGATTCTCAGAAAATTAATACTGATGCACCTAGTCCTAGTAATAAAATGAAAAAGAAAACTGATAGGACTTTGCATGCTTCTAGTGAACCTGTTAGACACACCTGAGAATCCTAATGATATTTCTCTTTCTGATGCTGATACACAAGATGGTGATGAACATGAACCCAGTGATAATGTTAATGACAATGTTCATGTTAATGCTCAACCTAGCAATGATAATGATGTAGAGATTGAACCTGCTGTTGATCTTAATAACCACAATCAAAGAATCAGCGTTATGATAAGAGAGACTTTGTTGCTAGGAAGCATGGTAAAGAAAGAGAACCTTGGGTTCAGAAACCCATGCCCTTTCCTCCTAATCCATCCAAGAAAAAGGATGATGAGGATTTTGAGCGCTTTTCCGAAATGATTAGACCTATCTTTTTGCATATGCGTGTGACAGATATGTTGAAAATGCCTCCTTATGCTAAGTATATGAAATATATTGTTACAAATAAAAGAAAAATACTGGAAGCTGAAATTTCCACCATGCTTTCTAACTACACTTTTAAGGGTGGAATACCAAGGAAACTTGGAGATCCAGGAATACCAACTATATGATGCTCCATTAAAAGAAACTATGTTAAAACTGCTTTATGTGATTTGGGAGCCGATGTTAGTGTCATGCCTTTCTCTTTATATCGTAGACTAGATTTGAATAAGTTCACACCTACTGAAATCTCTTTGCAAATGGCTGATAAATCAACTGCTATACCCATCGGTATTTGTGAGGATGTGTCTGTTGTGGTTGCAAACGTTACTATCTTAACGGACTTTGTTATTCTTGATATACTCGAGGACGACAGTATGTCGATCATCCTTGGTAGACCCTTTTTGAATACTGCAGGTGCTGCTATTGATTGCAACAAGGGCAATGCCACTTTACATGTTAATGGTAATGAGCATACGGTACACTTTTTGAAGAAACAACCTCAAGTTCATAGTATCAATTCTATTGGAAAAATTTCAACTATTAATGTTGGAGGTTTTGAATTCCCTCTCCCTGATGTGAAAAAGAAATATGCTATTCTTATTGTTGGGCACATGCATATCCCCGTTGAGGTAACCTAGTGTTATTCGAAAATTCTTCGGTTTCATGTTATTCGAAAGAAGTTTGTTAATAAGGCTTTCAACCTTGTTAATGGATTCCTTTTGATGAGCATGAGATGGATGAATTTAGAAATCACAACTTTCTGTACCTACTTTTTACTCCCTGTTATTTATTTGAAGCAAAAATATTATTATCCGTCTGTTTTCTGAATTATCCGTGCAATAAAAAATGTCCTGAAAATAAAATTTCTCCAAATGCCTTGAAAATTCAGTATGATTTTTTATAGAATATTTTAGAATTTCTGGCACCGAACATGCACCAGGGGGATGCACCAGTGGGCCACAAGGGTGAAGGGCACGCCTTACCCCCTGGGCGCTCCCTGCCTTGTGGGTCCCTCATGGGTCCCCTTCACTTATTCCAGCACCCATCCACTTTGTCTTCCTCCAGAAAAAATCATCCCATAGCTCAAACCCGTGTTCTAGTTCATCTTACTGCCATTTTCGATCTTCTTGTGCAAAGCTCCATTTGCAAAACTGTTTTGGGGGATTGTTCTTCGGTATGTGACTCCTCCAATGTTCCAATTAGTTTTTGTTCTAGTGCTTTATTTATTGCAAATTTTTGCTGCTTGGGTGACCCTGTTCTTGAGCTTGCATGTCAAATTTATATGGTCCAAAGTAGTTTTGATGCATGATATAGCCTCTAGGCACTAGTGGGAGTAGTTGCTATCAATCTTGTTGAGTTCGGTTCACTTTTATTTTAAGTCACTAAAAGTTTCAGAAATTTTTTAGATGAAGAAAAATGTCTAGGAAAATGTACCAAGGTGGTTCTTCGAGGAAGCAAGCACCGAGGCTCGCAATACGTGAGCCGGACCTTTAACCACCAAGGGAAGCTCAAGTGCGGCCTTGTGAATGGCCGTCAGATGAATTCATGGTCCATGCAGGTTTCAAGGATGAGTTTGATGCATACGCACAAAATGTCGGCCTTAAGGACTCCATGTCAGATAAGTGCCAACAATATTATTTCCTCACTGATTCCTTTGTGTGGAGATTTGAATTTTCATCTAAGCGCAATACCCATACTATTTTATTTGATCTTTATGATGAATCATATACCATGGACCTTGAAGATTTTAATAGTGCATGCAAAATCCCATGGTGGGGCATTCATAGTGTGCCTCACAAAGCTGAATACAATGATTTCCTTTCTAGTATCACTATGGGAGAAACTAGAAATATCACAAAAGCTACCATAGGGAGCATTCACTTTCCTGCCATATATTATTTTGCTCTCTTTATAGGTAGATGCATTAATGGTAAGCATGAGCATTGCCACATTTGCATTCCAGATCTTAGTGTTCTCAAGTGTGCGGTGCTAGGTGACAAGCAATATAATTTGGGGGCCATTATTGCGAGGAGGTTACATCTTAATGCTCAAGATGGATATTTATTTGGTGGGATTTATGCAACTCGTTTAGCTAATTATCTTGGTGTACCCATAAGAGGGAATGATATTGAGTTGCCACCTACTTTTCTAGATTATAATGCTATGGTACGCTACCAGTTTCTTGAGAGGAACAAACAGTCCCTCCAGTACCGACTAATCTTTGACAGAGGGCGTGCTATCCATATTACCCTTCCTGCTCCTTCCTTCTTTAACTTTCAGGTAAATAGGAGATAATTTATAACTAGAGAGGAGGAAAACAAGTATGAGAGAACAGTGGAGGCCGCTTGCCTCCAGGAAGCAGCCTGCCAGGCGGTAGCTGCCGCAACACAGTATAACCCAAACTATGATTTTGAATATAATTCGGGCCAGTCGTGGCCTTAGGCCAACTTAGGCCAAAAGACTAAGCTTGGGGGAGTACGTATTTCTCACCGACATTACATTCATGTTCACACACTCATTCCAGTTGTCAGTGTTCATACTTTTTCATTATTATCCATGCTATTTTATTTTCTTTTCTTGCTTTCTTTTTGTGTGTTTGAAAAACTTTGAGAAAAAAATAGTTGTAGTTTAGTTTACTTCCCATGTTTATGCAGTAGTACTAAGAAAAACCAAAAAGCTTTCTCGTTCTTCTTTTGCTTGTTGGGAGCTTTCCCATGTAAATAGTTTTTCTCGTTCTTGTTTTATTTTCTTCAGAAAAACAAAAACTCCAAAAACATTTCAGTGTGTTTCTTTGAAATTGTTTTTGTTTTCTTTCGGGGTCGAGAGGAGAAGGCCACGATGAAAATGTTGAGTGGCTCTCATATGCATTACTGTTGATCTAACAAAGAGCCCATATTACCTTGTCTTCTCCTTTGAATAAATGTTTGTAGATTCCAGCTTAGTCCAATGCACGTGCACTATTATTATTATTATTATTCACAACATTCGGTCGTGCAAGTGAAAGGAAATAATGACGATATTTGATGAAATGATTGAGATGAGGAAAAGCTTGTATGAACTCGATCTATCTTGTTTTTGAAAATATGATTAGTTTATTGTTCCTGATTCAGCCTATTATGAATGAAACATGTTTGGAATGACAATTAGAGATTATAGTTACTCATGCCATGCTTAATTACCTGGGAGTTTATACTAGTTTACCTTGCATGCCAACATGCTTTTAAAATGGTTCTGATGTAGTATGATAGGATGGTATCCTCCTTTGAATGATTCGAGTGGCTTGACTAGGCACATGTTCACGCATGTAGTTGAAACAAAGTCAACATAGCCTCCACAATATTTATGTTCATGGTGATTTATATCCTACTCATGCTTGCACTCATTGTTGGTTAATCCCAATGCATGCTTATGACTGTTGTCGCTCTCTAGTTGGTCGCTTCCCAGTCTCTTTCTAGCCTTCACTTGTACTAAGTAGGAACACTGCTTGTGCATCCACTTCCATAAACGCAAAGTTGTTCCATATCAGTCCACCATACCTACCTATATGCGATATTTACCTGCCGTTCCAAGTAAATTTGCATGTGCCAAACTCTAAAGCTTCAAATGATAATTTGTTTTGTATACCCGAATCGCTCATGTAGCGACTGAGGGCTGTCAGTATCTTCCATGCTAGGTGGGTTATTCTCACGATTAGTGGACTCCGCTCATCATTCACGATAAAATGGCTGGTAATCGGGATGCCCAGTCCCATGCTCAAATCCAATTAATTTCAAACAAAACTCCCCCAGGATTGTTGTTAGTTGGAGAGTACCCATTGTTTTGAACCAGTCGTGGAGTGTGCTTGTTGGTGGTGGGGAGTATAAACTTTACCATTCTGTTTGGGAACCGCCTGTAATGTATGTAGTATGGAAGATACCGAGATCTCTTGGTTGTTATGTTGACAATGAAAGCATACCGCTCAAAATGTTATTTATCTCTGTTTCAAAAACCCAAGCTCTGGCACCTCTGCAAATCCCTTCTTCCCTCTGCGAAGGGCATATCTTTTTACTTTTATTGCTGAGTCATCATCCTCTTATAAAAAGCACCAGTTAGAAAGCACCACTGTCATTTGTATGCTTTGCTGTTAATTGATATTGAGTATGACTGTGATTGGATCTCTTTTACCATGAATTACAATGTCTAGCCAGTCCTTGATCTTCAGGGGTGCTCTGCATTTATGTTTTGCGGTCTCAGAAAGGGCTAGTGAGATACCAATGTTATATCATATCATGATTGTTTTGAAAAAGTGTTGTCATCCGAGATTTATTATTATTGCTCGCTAGTTGATTATGCCATTGATATGAGTAAACGTGAGACCTAAGGTTGTGTTTGATAGCAAGGTATTGCAAAAACCAAAGTATTGAAAACTATAGTATTTTAGTCCGTGGGTACAAGATACCACAGTTTTGACATACCAAAGTATTCTGAAGTATTGTGAATACTACAACCTATTTGGCTAGTGCTTTATGCAGCAACGTAAAAGTAGCTAGCTAGCCGGCTGATAGCTATTACAAA
This sequence comes from Triticum aestivum, assembly GCF_018294505.1. Classification (NCBI taxonomy): domain Eukaryota; kingdom Viridiplantae; phylum Streptophyta; class Magnoliopsida; order Poales; family Poaceae; genus Triticum; species Triticum aestivum. The sequence goes on from NC_057813.1 coordinate 513,751,500, forward strand.
CATGCATGTTCCTAACTAGTTACAATCACTCGAGCAAGAGCTAGTTAGGTATGGTATGGATACTCGTGTGTTTGTAGCTGACACCAATGGACAAACATCGCAAACAACAGCCACAACAACTCAGCTTTGCAGCCGCATGCCTGAGCTATTCATGACTTGCTCGCTCTGTTCCTCACGGCTAGCGTGACGGGGCTGGAGGGGAAACGATGGGAGGCAACGATCAGTGCCGACACTAAGAGGTGTATGACGTACCCGCGACCAACTATTAGACAATGCACCACGACAACATATCAGAGGCAAAGGTTGAGTGAAGGAGTTCACGGATGAGATTCAACAGAACAAGGTCATCGAGCAGAAGCAACACAAGGATGAAGGAGGAGGTGACAGCGGCTTGGAGCAAGGAGGAAGATGACGACGAGGCGTTTCTTTCGCGAACTAAGTTTAAAAAAAAGAGGTCCATGGTTCTTTTTTAAAAACAGAGAAAAGATCACGGTTTTGCAAATACTACAATATTAAAACCATAGTTTTTAGTGGCAGTCAAACACCTCATTGTAATTAAAACCATGGTAATCTCAAATACTACAGTACTATCAAAATACTTAGAAAAAAACGAGCTGACAAACGGGGCCTAAATGTTATTGTGAATATGGTTAGTTCATAATATTTGCTGAAAACCTAAATGCTGGATTTACATATTTGCAACCACAAGATCAAACAGAGTTTATAGAGTTTTTCTTTATAACTTTCAGTTTATCTACTAAATTGCTTGAGGACAAGCAATGGGTTAAGCTTGGGGGAGTTGATACATCTTCATCGCATCTACTTTTGCAAACTCTTTTGCCCTTGTTTTGGACTCTAATTTGCATGATTTGAATGGAACTAACCCGGACTGACGTTGTTTTCAGCAGAATTGCCATGGTGTTATTTTTGTGCAGAAATAAAAGTTCTCGAAATGACCTAAAACTTCACGGAGAATATTTTTGGAATTAATAAAAAATATTGGCGAAAGAATCAACCGAGGGGGACCTACCACCTATCCACAAGGGTGGGCGCGTCCTACCCCCTGGGCGCCCCTGGCTTGTGGGTCCCACGAAGCTCCACTGACCTCAACTCCAACTCCATATATTCACGTTCGGGGAGAAAAAAATCAGAGAGAAGGATACATCATGTTTTACGATACGGAGCCGCCGCTGCCTCTTGTCCTTCATCGGGAGGGCAGATCTGGAGTCCGTTCGGGGCTCCGGAGAGGGGAAATCGTTGCAGTCGTCATCATCAACCATCCTCCACCAATTTCATGATGCTCACCACCGTGCATGAGTACTTCCATCATAGGCTTGCTTAACGGTGATGGGTTGGATGAGATTTACCATGTAATCGAGTTAGTTTTGTTAGGGTTTGATCCCTAGTATCCACTATGTGCTAAGATTGATGTTGCTATGACTTTGCTATGCTTAATGCTTGTCACTAGGGCCCGAGTGCCATGATTTCAGATCTGAACCTATTATGTTTTCATGAACATATGTGTGTTCTTGATCCTATCTCGCAAGTTATAGTCACCTACTACATGTTATGATCCGGCAACCCCGGAGTGACAATAGTCGGGACACTTCCCGGTGATGACCGTAGTTTGAGGAGTCCATGTATTCACTAAGTGCTAATGCTTTGGTCCGGTTTTCTATTAAAAGGAGGCCTTAATATCCCTTAGTTTCCAATAGGACCCCATTGCCACGGGAGGGTAGGACAAAAGATGTCATGCAAGTTCTTTTCCATAAGCACGTATGACTATATTCGGAATACATGCCTACATTATATTGATGAATTGGAGCTAGTTCTGTGTCACCCTAGGTTATAACTGTTGCATGATGAATGCCATCTGACATAATTATCCATCATTGATCCATTGCCTACGAGCTTTTCACATATTGATCTTTGCTCAGTTACTTTTCCGTTGCCACTATTACGATTGCTACAAAACTGCTACTCTTACTTTTGCCACCATTACCGTTACTTCCATACTACTTTGCTACTAAATACTTTGCTGCAGATATTAATTCTTTCAGGTGTGGTTGAATTGACAACTCAACTGCTAATGCTTGAGGATATTCTTTGGCTCCCCTTGTGTCGAATCAATAAATTTGGGTTGAATACTCTACCCTCGAAAATTGTTGCGATCCCCTATACTTGTGGGTTATCAAGACCTTTTTCTGGGCCCGGCATGCCCTGATGGGTAGTTGAGGCCGTGGGCCTCCGTTTGTGTTGATTCCAACTCCCAAAAATCACATATATTCCAAAATAAATCTTCGTAAAATTTTATCGCGTTTGGACTTCGTTTGATATGGAACTGGCACTAGGCACTGGATCAATATGTTAGTCCAATAAATCATATAAATTGTTGCCAAAAGTATGTGAAAGTTGTATAATATTGGCATGAAACAATCAAAAATTATAGATACTATGGAGAAGTACCATTCTCTCTCTGTTTGGATCTTCAATACCATGTTTCCCTTCTTCCTTCTCTGATTAGGATCAATCTGATGTAATTTTGCGATGTGTTTCTTCGGACATGGTGAATTATGAGTTTATGATTAGATTGTTCATTGAATCTATGTGAATCTAGTGAGATTTATTTGCTATATAATTGAGTACTATGTATGATTTCTGGTCTATTTGTCTTCTCTGGTCAAGATTGATTGGTAGATCTTCGGAGGGAGTGGTGCATAGTAGTGGGTTCAATCTTGCAGTGATTTCTATATCCCAGTAACTGAATGGGGACAAGACACATATTGTATTGTTGCCACTAAGGAGAAAGTGACGGGTTTTATCTTATTGCTAGCTTCCTTCCTATTTACATTATGTCATAAAGCATTACTCCATTTATTTTGAACTTAATACTTTGAGATGCATGTTGGATAGCGGTCTTGGGGGTGGAGTAATAGTAGTAGATGTTGTTGGATTAATAGTCTACTTGTCTCATGCGTAATTCTTATATGAGATTATGCCATGAATGATCATAGTCATATACGTTGCTATTCTTGTCAATTCCTCAACTATAATTTGTACCATGTCGTTTGCCTTCTTTCTAAGAGAGATACCTCTAGTGAACCTATGGCCCTCGGGCCCATTATTCCATTAATACAAGATTAAAAAATTGCTTTTTAATTCAGCCATACCATTAGCTGTCTATTTGCTTTTAACTTGTAACTAGCTAGACGAGGGGCTCGACAATCCCCTTGCCAATTTGTGTGCAAGTTTTGTGTTTGTTTGTGTGCATGCACTGTTGACCTTGTTAGCTTCTTGATACCTACTAGTTCGATTAAAACTTGGTCCTCAACTGAGGGCAATACTTTCCTTCTATGTTATATCACCCTTCCTCTTTAGGGAAAACCTAACCACCCCTATGGCAATAGTAGGGCTTCGGAGTCATCACTACTAATATGAACTATCGTATCTCTAATCGACTCTTCAAGTGCATAAGTGGGCGGTTCTCGATACATATATGTTCTACTCAAAGTAGACTCTATATCACATATGCCACCAGGGTAGTTTCCCCACACCGGTTATCAATATGGTTAATAAAGTTTTTCCTGTGGACACAACCAGATGTGTGTTTCCCTGTTAGTCCCCTACCAACTAAGAAAGGCGACGAAAGAGGCTTTAACTGCCACCTCTAATTACCTCAACATCCGAACCTAGAGCGGCGACAATAATATGCTTCATGACCAGTCATGACAATAATGCGAGCGAGGCCTCCTCTCAACATTCACGAAGGCTATTAACTTGAACAAAAATAGAAGACGCCAGATTCATCAAGTAATCATAGAGAGTTTACTACTCAAACATGTAAACAGAGAACATAAGAGAGAAGGTCAATTTACAAGCCAACATCGAGCCGGTGAAAGGAGAAGGCATCACAATGATGGAGATGGTGGGGCCGGTGGTGATGATGGTGATGGTGTCAGTAGCGATGGTGATGGAGGCGGCGTACGTGCTGGCGGCGTGGTGGAGATGGCACTGGACTGAAGGCCGATGCACACGGTGGCGGAGCCTACTCTTCTGCCTCTTGATCCTGCCCCTTATTTTATGGGGGTGGAGTTGGAGCATGAATGTAGGTGACGGCGATTGATCTTGGATGCATGATGGATAACGACGATGGCTAGGGTTGGAGAGGTATTTATAAGGGCTCTCCCAAAGCCTCCTCTGCAGATGTAGCTCTTCCCCTTTGATCCGAGGGCTCAAGGTGAGCCTAGTCCTCTCCCAAACCTTTATTAATAGCCAAGGATCACGTAGGAACTAACATGGATGAAATCGGTGAAGAATCCTGACTAGCCACGATTGTATCAAAGACTATCGAACGCTCTGGACTCCTTGGGGTAAACTGTCATAACTATCTAATATGAACTCCGTTTTTGACGTTCCCGGGCTTGTTGGAATCACAAGAACGATGTAGATACACATGCAATGTTAGATCTTGATTTGGAGCATTTTAAAAAAAATCACATTGTTAACCTTCCAATTGCCTAACTGTGCTATTGGTAGTCCTCCGTATTAAATCCACTTTTGGCCTTTTCATCGTGCTTGGTCCTATGTCGCTCCAAAACACTAGTAGAGGCAACATAACAGAGGAAACTAATAAAAACCAAATAAAACAATAACAATGCAATGCTCACAATGAAAAGGGTAAAAACCAGAAATCATGTATAATGGACATATATTTGGTTCAATGTGATGCGATATATGGAGAGAATATGCAAAAAATGAGCTATAAAAATGCATAAAATATTGAGCCATCATTGAGATCCCACGAAGCCGCCATGGCTTGGATGTCAACCCATCCTCCTTAAGCAACGCTTGTCTGTTGACCAAGCCTCCCTGGTTCGAACATGATCTTCATATGTTGCCACCTCAACGGATCACAAACACAACAAACCTGATGGCAAGGCCAAACCAAGGTGAGGAAAGTGAGACAACTGGTGGTTGGATCCAGTGGTCTTGGGGTGTTTTTCACCTTTTATTCATGAAAGTGGAACTGATTAACACAATTGGTTATTGGACGAAGTTTTCTTGATGGTTGTTGTATATGATTCTTTTGTTCACGATTCCTGATTTTTTCTCTTCCAAAAAGTCATGTCCATTGTTCTTGGATCCAAACATAACACTTGTAGTTTTATTTGAACCATGTAAATATTTTCTCACTAGATTAGGCGGGTTCGTATCCTTCCTAGATCATGAAATGCTAGCAAGATTCATGTTCTAACCATGTTAATGATTTCAAATCCTGAACCTAATCTTTAAAATAGGTTCCATGATTTGAATTCTGGTTTCTAATACATTGGAATTTATAACTAATAAATGGTGGAGAAATGTGGTTGCTAATGCATGAAGATTTGCTTCTGAATAATGATGGAAATTTGTCTCCTGTTGTTTTGAAAAGCTGATAACCCCAGCCTCTACACCATACGATGTACACATCCATTTTATTGAAAACAAAAGAACGCACAAGTCACCGAGTAGTAAAGTGTTTACAACAAACATGATTGTTTTAGTTGAAAAGAAGATAAGATAGCCCATCCAATAGTTTACTACTATCATGTTAGACAAACTACCTGAACAAACCCCGTGCAGCCATTTCTGGATGGCTGCACCCGGAGGCCATAGGCTCTCGCGCGTCTATATGCCACAGCGATGACCACATAAGGATTGACGTCGTAGCTTTGAACATAACCTGATTTTTTGGAATAGACGATATGCTAAAAACACACTCATTCAGGCAATTCCAAATTTCCCAAATAATGACACAAATTCTCACCAGGATTTGGCCCTTCAGATTATGGTTAACGACTCCCAACTAATTACCAAACAAATTTGGTATAGTCATTGGACGTTTTAAAATGAAAGTAACATAAATAGGACATTGAATCAGTTTAGCCAATGGACATGACAAGAATAAATGATGAATTGTGCATTTACATTTTGCAATATTATCTCTGGTAAGAAATATATCCCTCTATGAGACACAATTAATAGTCAAACATCATGGAAACTTATCTGGCGTCTAAGTTAGATTGCCCGACATCATCCTACTAAATAAATGGATCCACTTAGTCCATTTTTGCCAAGTAAAGCACTGTGGAATTGGATATTCAATGGGTAACCCCCAAAACAATCCATCAAGGCCTCCTTCCAGAATGCGATATTGTAAAGGGTCAGCTGTTGAAGAGCTAATGCAGGGTCACTCAACCATGTATCTTCCCATAAACTCATCAATACCATAACCAACCTTATTGGTACCTCTCACGAAAAAGTGCTTGATCTTCATCAAGCCCTTCTAGAATGGTGAATCGTTACGCTTCACATCGACTTGGGATAACATTTTGTAATACAGGTACTTATTGTGCAACAAATCTTGCCAAACAACTTCCTTGTTAAGCAACTTATGCAGCCATTTGTTGAGTAAGCAATTATTTTCAATTTTGAGGATTTCAATACACAACCCACCTTGATCCTTGGGACTACATAGGCTGTCCCGTTTAGTAACGATGTACTTCCGCTTATGGTCTTCGCATTGCTAGAAGAACCTAGATCGGTAAAAGTCTAGACTTTTTAAGACCCCTTTAGGTATCTTAAAAATAGGAGAGCATGAGCATCAGTAGGCTAGTAAGAACAACATTCATGAGAGTAAGTCATCATCCATAAGAAAAGAGCTTACCCTTCCAACTATTGAGCTTCTTTTCGAAACGATCTTCAATTATTTTTTGTGCCTTATTAGTAAGCCTACGGTGATGAATGGTAATTTCTAGATACATAAACGGAAGAGATTCGGCTCACAGCCAAACAAGTTTCTATACTGACTCTCCTCTTCTTTGGCTTTACCAAAAGAGAAAAGCTCACTCTTGTGGAAATTAATTTTCAGACGATAATGTTGTTCAAAAGACAAAGGACCACCTTTGTGTTAATCACCTTTTGAAGGTCATGTTCCATAACAATGACGTGTCATCTGCATGTTGGAGGATGGACACACCTCCATCAACCATATGCGGAATAAGGTCCCACCACTCTTTTTACGCCTTGCAATGGGAATAGCTAACATATCCGTCACAATGTTAAACAATATTGGCGACATGGGGTAAGCTTGCCTCAAACCTTGTTTGGAAATAATGACTGATGTCATCATTGACCTTGACCCCAGCACTCCCACCCCAAACGTAAGAAGCCACTAATTGCTTCCAATAAACCGCAAAACCTTTCATCTGAAGGGCTTATTGAAGAAAATACTACTTAACTTTGTCATTAGCCTTTTCAAAGTCCACCTTAAAGATAACTCCATCAAGTTTCTCATTGTGTATCTCATGGATCGTCATGAGACAACCACTCCCTCAACTATATTAGGACTAGGGCTGTCAGCATTTGGCGCAAAACCGTATAAGTGATATTAGACATTCTATAAGAGATAAAACACCGTAAGATACATATGTGTCGGTTCCCTTTCTGTCACTGGGATCAAGCACCGTAAGATCGACCCACTACCGGGAACCTATTCCCATTGCAAGATAAATAGATCAAGTTGGCCAAACAAAACCCAAATATCGGAGAAGAAATATGAGGCTATAAGAGATCAAAGAAACTCAAATAACTTTCATGGATATAAAACATAGATCTGGTCATAAACTCAAAGTTCATCAGATCCTAACAAACACACCGCCAAAAGACTTACATCATATGGATCTCCAAGAGACCATTGTATTGATAATCAAGAGAGAGATAGAGAGAGGAATCCATCTAGCTACTAACTATGGACCTGAAGGTCTACAAAGAAGTACTCACACATCATAGGAGAGGCACCAATGGAAGTGGTGAACCCCTCCATGATGGTGTCTAGATTGGATCTAGTGGTTCTGGACTCTTGCGGCGGCTGGATGAATATTTCGTCGACTCCCCTAGGGTTTCTAGAATATTGGGGTATTTATAGAGCAAAGAGGCGGTCCGGGGGGTACCCGAGGTGGGCACAACCCACCAGCACGCGCCTGGGCCTCCTGGCGCGCCCTGGTGGGTTGTTTCCTCCTCGGGACTCCCCCAGGTGCAACCAGGGCCCATCTTCTTCCTTTTGGTCCATAAAAAATCATCGTAAGTTTGCGTGGCATTTGGACTCAGTCTGATATTGATTTCCAGCGATGTAAAAAATATGCAGCAAACAACAACTGGCACTTGGCACTATGTTAATAGGTTAGTACCAAAAAATGATATAAAATGACTATAAAGTGATTATAAAACATCCAAGATTGATAATAAAACAACATGGAATAATAAAAAATTATATATACGTGGGAGACGTATCAGCATCCCTAGGCTTAACTCCTGCTCGTCCTCGAGTAGGTAAGTGATAAAAACAGAATTTTTGATGTGGAGTGTTGTTTATCATGTCATATCATATTCTTTTCTTTATAGCATGGATATTTGGACTTTTATGTGATTCAAAGCAATAGTCTAGTTTTGAAATAATGATTTAGATACTCAAGCATATCAACAAGCAACCATGTCTTTCAAAATATCAATGGTAAAACAAGTCATCCCTAGCCCATCATGCTCAAACATTGATCCATTCATGAAACACACTCGAATATTAGCTACACCCAATACTTAAGTAAGATCATATTGCCCCCTAGTTGGTGCTTTTATAAGAGAGGATGGAGACTCAATTTCAAAAATTAAAAATTGCATAAAGTAAAAGAAAGGCCCTTCGCAGAAGGAAATAGGGATTTGTAGAGGTGCCGAGCTCAAAGCGAAAAAAATAGAGATAAAAACATTTTTGGGAGGTGTATCCATCCCACCAACGAAAATGACTTGGAGCATCCCAACACTTTCCATACTAGATATATCATAGGCGGTTCCCAAACAGAAATGAAGTTTATTCCTTTTTCCACCATACTTTCACTTTCCATGGCTAGCCGTATCCACGGGTGCCCTCCATACCAACACTTTCCAAGGAATTTATTATTTGACAACATAAAGTAAATCCATTTTTGCATTTTGGGACTAGGCATCCCTAAAACCTTTGCCTTACTCTCATGCAATGACAAGTGAATAAACACTCAACATGAGAATAACACATCTAGCATGGAAAATATTAGCCACCCGTTACCGTTCCGCGAGCGAAACAAACACACAAAAGAGAAGTTTATTTTGAAAATTAGAGATGGCACATGCAAATTTGCTTAGAACGAAAAAATAATACATGCATATAGGTAGATATAGTGGACTCATGTGGCACACAAGTAGAGATCATACTTGGTGCAAAATGAAGGCTAGCAAAAAGATTGAGAAGCGACCAACCAAGAAACGAATAATCTCATAAGCAAGCATTAAGAATAATTAACACCGAATAATGCACCACAAATAGGAAATAATTTTCATTGCATGATTATTGACTTTCGTGCATGCATAGGGAATCACAAACCTTAACACCAATATTCTTACTAGAGCACAATTACTCATCAACATAACTCACATATCACATCATCATATCTCAAAATTATTACTAAGAATCAAATTTATTTTGTCCAATGATCTTCATGACATATATTTTTTCTTTGTTTATCCTTCTTGGATATCTATCACTTTGGGACTAATTTTCATGTGTTGCTTTTCATAAGCTCAAACAAATATAAGTGAAGATCATGAGCAAAACATATTTTCTTTCTCTCAAAAAGATTTAAGTGAAGCAAGAGAGAATTTATTAAAATTTTTAGTAACTCTAAAATAAATCTAAGTGAATCAAGAGATCATTTCTTCAAAAATACTAAGCACACCATGCTCAAAAAGATATAAGTGAAGCACTAGAGCAAGTCCATTTCTCATAAAAAATTAAGTGAAGCATAGAGAGCAATTCTAACAAGTCATGACATAATTTTGGCTCTCTCAACTAGGTGTGTCCACCAAGGATTGATGACTTAAAACACAAAATAAAACAAGCGAAGACACATATCATACAAGACGCTCCAAGCAAAACACATATCATGTGATGAATAAAAATATAGCCTCGAGTAAAATACCGATAGTCGTTAGAAGAAAGAGGGGATGCCACTCGGGGGAATCCCCAAGCTTAGTTGGTTGCTCATTATTGGATAATAGCTTGGGATGCCGGGGCATCCCCAAGCTTAGGCTCTTCTATCCTTCTTTAATCCATCGTAAGATAACCCAAAACTTGAAAACTTCAATCACACAAAACTCAGTAAAACCCTTGTGAGATCCGTTAGTAAAAGAAAGCAAACTACTACTATAAGTGTTGTGTCAAACCAATTATTATTTTGTTTTTGTATTATATCTACTGTATTCCAACTTTTCTATGGCAAAAACTCATCAAGGAAAATCATAGAGCCATCAAAATAAGCACACAACACAAAGAAAACAGAATCTGTCAAAACATAACAGTCTGTAGTAATATGGAACTTTCGAATACTTCTATAACTCCAAAAATTCTACCAAATTAGTACGACCAGAATAATTTGTATATTAATCTTCTTCAAAAATAATTAGGGCAAAATGTCTTTTCTGTGATTTATGAGAATTATTTCCGTGAGCGCAAAGTTTCTGTCTTTTTCAGCAAGATCAAACAACTATCACCCCAGAAGATCCTAAAGGCTTTATTTGGCACAAACACTAACTAAAACACAAAAAACACAATCATACCAGTATCATAATTGTGCTAACACACAAGAATAGCAAGAAAAAAGCAAAAATAAATTTTATTCATTGGGTTGCCTCCCAACAAGCGCTATAGTTTTACGCCCTTAGCTAGGCATAAGATTTCAACGACGCTCATACGAAAGACAAGAATTGAAACACAAAGAGAGCATCATGAAACATATGAGAAACACATTTAAATCTGAAATACTTACTATGCATAGGAATTTTATAATAAAACAAATTATCAAGACAAGAAACATCTAACATATGCAAAGAAGAGGAATAAAACATTGACGATCTCAACATAACGAGAGGTAATTTAGTAACACGAAAATTTCTACAAACATATTTTCCTCTCTCATAATAATTACATGTAGGATCATAAGCAAATTCAACAAAATATCTATCACATAACATATTCTCAACATGATCCACATGCATGCGAAGTTGACACTCTTCCAAAATTGTGGGATTAAAATTAACTAAAGTCATGACCTCTCCAAACCCAGTTTTATCAAAAAATTCATAAGATTGAACATTCTCCAAATATGTGGATCTAAAGTTGACACTCTTCCAAACCCACTTTCAATAATATTGCAAACATTATTATCAATCTCATATGCATCATGGGGCTTAAATAGATTTTCAAGATCATACGAAGAATCACCCCAATCATGATCATTGCAACAAGTAGTAGACATAGAAAAATTAGCATCCCCAAGCTTGGGGTTTTGCATATTATTAGCACAATTGACATTAATAGATTTTATAATAAAATCATTGCAATCATGCTTTTTATTCAAGGAGCTATCATGAATCTCTGCATAAATTTCTTCATCACAATTTTCAGATCCACAATTCTCAAGCAAAACTTCATAAAGATAATCTAGTGTACTCAAATCCCTAGCAATTGGATCAACATAATTGGATCTCTTGAAAAGATTAGCAAGTGGACGAGGATCCATCTTAATAGATTTTTAGCAAGCAAAGATGCAAGCAAATAGAAGGCACATGGCAACACAAGCAAACATGAGATCTGACGAGAAAAAGGCAAACGAAGGAGAGGCGAATAAAACGACAAATTTTTGTGGAGTAGGGGAGAGGAAAATGAGAGGCAAATGGCAAATAATGTAAATTGCGAGGAGACGAGATTTGTGATTAGGAACCTGGTTGATGTTGAAGATCCTCCCCGGCAACGGCGCCAATAATTCCTTTTGATGTCGCTTGAAGCTACGTTGGTATTTCCCCAAAGAGGAAGGGTGATGCAGCACAGCGGCGGTATGTATTTCCCACAGATATGAAACTAAGGTTACCGAACCAGTAGGAGAACCAAGCAACACAACGTAAACAACCCCTACACACAAAGAACAACACCTCGCAAACCAACGTGTTAAAGGGGTTGTCAATCCCTTTTGGGGTGCGGCGCCTCAAGATAGGCAAAGGACGTGAGGTAAATTTGTAATAGATTGATAGATCGAACGCCAAATAAAATAAATAAGAATGCATTGCAGCAAGGTATTTTTGTATTTTTGGTTTAATAGATCTGAAAATAAACGCAAGGAAAAAGTAGATCGCAAGGAAAATATATAAGAAAGAAGACCCGGGGGCCGTAGGTTTCACTAGTGGCTTCTCTCGAGGAAAATAGCAAATGGTGGGTAAACAAATTACTGTTGGGCAATTGATAGAACTTCAAATAATTATGACGATATCCAGTCAATGATCATTACATAGGCATCACGTCCAAGATTAGTAGACCGACTCCTGCCTGCATCTACTACTATTACTCCACACATCGACTTCTATCCAGCATGCATCTAGTGTATTAAGTTCATGGAAAAACGGAGTAATGCATTAAGAACGATGACATGATGTAGACAAGATCCGTTTATCTATTGTGGCAGATATGGATCCCATCTTTTTATCCTTAGTAGCAACGATACATACATGTCGATTCCCTTTCTGTCACTGGGATCAAGCACTGTAAGATCGAACCCACTACCGGGCACCTCTTCCCATTGCAAGATAAATAGATCAAGTTGGCCATGCAAAACCCAAATATCGGAGAAGAAATACGAGGCTATAAGTGATCACACACATAAGAGATCAAAGAAACTCAAATAACTTTCATGGATATAAAAACATAGATCAGATCATAAACTCAAAGTTCATCGGATCCCAACAAACACACCGCCAAAAGACTTACATCATATGGATCTCCAAGAGACCATTGTATTGATAATCAACATAGAGAGAGAGGAAGCCATTTAGCAACTAACTACGGACCCGAAGGTCTACAAAGAACTACTCACGCATAATAGGAGAGGCACCAATGGAAGTGGTGAACCCCTCCGTGATGGTTTCTAGATTGGATCTGGCGGTTGTGGACTCTGCGGCGGCTGGATGAATATTTCGTCGACTCCCCTAGGGTTTTTGGAATATTGGGGTATTTATAGAGCAAAGAGGCGGTCCGGGGGGTACCTGAGGTGGGCACAACCCACCAGGGCGTGCCTGGGCCTCCTAGCACGCCCTGGTGGGTTGTCCCCTCCTTAGGACTCCCTCTAGGTGCAACCAGGGACCATCTTCTTCCTTTTGGTCCATAAAAAATCATCGTAAATTAGCGTGGCATTTGGACTCCGTCTGATATTGATTTGCTGCCATGTAAAAACATGGAGAAAACATCAACTGGCACTTGGCACTATGTCAATAGGTTAGTAACAAAAAATGATATAAAATGATTATAAAACATCCAAGATTGATAATAAAACAACATGGAATAATAAAAAATTATAGATACGTTGGATACGTACCGCTCAGCATTCACGTGGTGACTGTGGAGCGTGCGGACGAGAACAAGAGCGCGGGCGCGGACGAAGACATTGTCATGGGGCGCATTGTGGCTTTGGCCGCGTCGTGCCCGTGCCCACTGCGGTGACTCCGGCGTCGACGAGCGCCAGGGAGAGGTCAAGGGCGAAGAGGCGAAGCCGGTGGCGTGGTGCGGAAGTCGTCGGCGAGCTCTGAGTCGAGCACGAGCCGCACAGAAGTGTGAGCGTAGCGCAGAGCGCGTCGAACGCGTGCCAGGGGCATGTCTTCACGCGGTCACCACGCTGGCATGGTCAAAACGACATGCACGTGATGCCATACCTTGTCCCTCGTGTTGTCTGTGCAGTGTTTAGTCCAGGGGAAGAGATCACACACTGCCAGGCCGACCAGATTTAACATGAGCTTGCGAGCAAGTTTCTGGTCAGAAACTTTGGCACTGTGTTTGGCTAGGTTCTAGAAGGAGATTAGGGTTTATTTTCTGGGGTTGAGGTTTTCTTAGGAGGGTAAACAAGCTCAAGAAAACTCAGCTTCATTAGAGCAAGGAAAAATACACTTGCTGTAGAAACTGTATTTTGAGGCCAGAATAGAAATGATTTTCTGTAGCAAAAATATTCCAAATAAATATGAAATATTTTTGCACAGGGAGGTGTGCCAAGGTTCAAAGAATATTTGGAAATTTTCTGAGATTTTTAGGAGCAAGAAAAATGTGGGTTGCTTTGGAGCATATGTTGCTGAAGTGATAGTCAGGGAAGAAAATGATTATTTTTCATTTATGAAAAATATTCCTTGGGCCATTTTGAGATTTTTCATAGAAAAAACGATGATTATGAGAAGGATGAGTCACTTGGGTGAAAATCAAGGACATGCCCAAGTATTTGAGTCCAAATGAGTTGATGCAAAAAATCCAACTGCAAACCCAAAGGCAAAGAAATCCGGAAATAGAGAGAAGGCAAAAATCAGGCTGTCACACAATGTTCGGACTTCATCCGGCGGGAATACATTGTGTCCTTCCAAATGGCGCATCGATCCGGAACCAGGGCAGTGGCCACCGCCGCGCCGGAGACGGTGCGGTCCATCTGCGTCCGAACGCCGTGTCGGATGCACAACCCCTCCCTTGGCGCGCCGAGTCGGAGATGCACAAACACTTCACGTCGGACGCAAATATGGCGTGGTGTGCTCAACGTGGAAGGCACGAGCTCCGAAGAGGAAGAGTGGCTCGTGGGAGACGGCGGCGCCTCGTGTCTCTCTGCCGGTGTGTGTCCCATGTTCTATTTTACCTCTCCGGCGACCACATCAACACTCAGAGGGCTGCAGCCGGCCGCCGGACATGGACACCGTCGGAACAACAAGGGCGGCCGCCGCTGAAAATTTAAAGCAGTTGCATGTTGCATGTAATCGTATGGATTTGATGATTTACAAGTGGGGTATTCGGTCGTGGAAACGACTTTCTGTGTGTTGATAGGTCGCTATCCCGGACGCTCCCGAATGTAAGTTGTCCTGTATTACAACTGATTGGCATGCATGTCAGCACGTACATTACTAGGCTATTGGAATGAAGTAGACAACGTGCTAGCTGGTCTCCACGCTCCACTAGTTAGGGAATCAATTTTTTAGGCGGACAAGTTGGGCAATTCGCCCATTACAACAACAGCGACCTGTTCACCTGCATCATCTTCCCACAGGAAGGCCACATCGGCATTACATTGGTAGCCAGCTGATGTGCAGCATTATTAGCTGTTCTTCTACACACATGAACATCACACTTGGAGAACCACAAACGCCGCTGCACCTTCTTTAGGTCCCTACGCTCCACGCTCCATGCCATGGGGAATCATTGCTGCACGAAACGCCGGAGATAGTACGTCGTATACATCATTCTACATGGAACACTATTATTGCTCACGAAATATCTGGGCCACAAATCATGACGCCGTGACCACAAATCTCCGAATGGGGCCCGTCGAATCACCAGCCATGTAAAGGGAACGACAATTATTGGCACGACACTCATCTAGCTTCTACGAGTACAAGCTAGCTAGAAATGGTGGAGATCACCCAAAAAAACAAGACATGGAAGAGATGACACGGACAGGTAAACCAGGCGTCCTCGCGTGTATGTCTGCTACTTCGGAAGAGCATCTTCTTCCCACCAGTCACCACTAAATTGGCAAGAAATATCTTGGGCACAGGATGGCCACACATTTTCGAATGGCCACCATACATGTGATTGCAACATACAGACACTCCCTTTGATCTTAGCCAAAAAGCCAAGAAAGGTATTAACATACAAAAACTTGAAATATGTTGCTACCCACGCTATGACGCTATACCACCTTGAGATTTGATGCCGTACAATCCGGAAATTCGCAAGGAACGCAGGTGCAGAGGCACACACCTGCCTAGGCATGCCTGGCCACACGATTGCTTCGTGATCCATAAACTTGTTTGACTCCCTACACGATTGTAAGTTTTAGTTTATGAAACTTGATGAATTTGTCTTTTGTTTGTCTTAAGTTTCAGACAAACTTTGTGAAGTTTTTAAAACTTCTCAAAATTTATTCAAAAGTGGTCTTATTTTAAAGCCCTCATCACAAGGAACACAGATGTCCAAACAAAACTTAAATATAATTTTTGGTTCAAAAGATATAGTAGATTCAAAGGTGAAAATCAAAAAGATAAATGAGGTTGATGTGTCCACATCTGGCGAGCCATAAATCGCCTCCCCCATACAATCCCCAAACTTCCTAATCAATTTTAACTTCTCAAATGTTGAGGAGTTGATTTTTTTCTGGCTAGCCCTGCCCCTATACTTAACTCCCAATACAATTGGACCCCAAATGTAAGTCTCCCTCATCTTTTCTTCCTTCCTTTCTCGCAAAATCCCCTCCGGCCACAACCCTTGCCCACATCATGTCTCCCTCGTCCGCGGAGTACCTGCTCGCAGCCTGTCCGTACACCACAACCACTCACTCACCCACGCGCCTCCCGTTTCATCCTCATCCCATAGGTGGGACACCCGAGGTTGTCCACCGCCAAGAGGAAGCGCTCGGTCTGCCCGGTCCACACCGGCGTCTGGAACAACAACATCTCTTCCTCACCTTCCCCGTGAGTGTGGACGCCTTGGATCCCATTCCATCGTCACCCTGTCCGCCGACATCATGGTGCAGGTGGATCAATGTTATCTGAGTTATTGTGACCGCCCAACTTAATCGTGCACTAATCATACACGCAAATGCGCACGATCAAGATTAGAGACTCACTGGGAGATATCACAACACAACTCTAAACAAAACTTAAAGTCATACACGCTTTATATTACAAGCCAGGGGCCTCGAGGGCTCAAATACATAAGCTTGAGTACATAAGAGTCAGCGGAAGCAACAATATCTGAGTACAGACATAAGTAAACAAGTCTGCCTTAAGAAGACTAGCAACAACAACAACAACAACAACAACAACAACAACAACACGGATCGAAAAGGCAAAGCCTCCTGCCTGGGAGCCTCCTATCTACTCCTAGTTGTCGGCGGTCTTCACATAGTAGTAGGCTCCGTCAGGGTAGTAGTAGTCATCTGCGGTATCAGGTGGCTCCTGGGATCCATCATCTGATCACAACAATTGGGTTGAAGGGAAAAGAGGTAGCAAAGCAACCGTGAGTACTTATCCAGAGTACTCGCAAGACTTACATCAGATCGATACTAATCATTCATCAGTATCAACAGAATGGGGCTATATCTTTGGACTAAACTGCAGAAATGCCAGAAGAGATGGGAAGACTAGCATCCTGAAGCATCTTGCAGCATTAGAAGAGTGCAGATTAGCATAACATAAGTCGTAAGTATGTTATAATAACGCCCAGAGATCCTTCCGCGACTCCCTGCGAGAAAGCAATCCCGAAGCCATCATATCCATTTAGTGTCTCCAATAAGTTCTAGTTGTATAGATCGGATACAACTCCGAGCGTCCGTTACCGTGGACACAGCTATTCGAATAGATCAACTTCCTTTCAGGGGTGCATAAACTTACCCAACACACTCGATTAACTCCGGCCAAATATACTTTCCCGGCTCATGCCCGACCTCGGCTGATCAACACGCCGTAGTCCTACCTAGGCTCAACAGAGAGGCCAGCATGTTGATCTACATCCTAAGCGCTCAGGGGTCTTGGGCCCATCGCCCTTGGCACACCTGCACATTATGTACGCAACCTGGAGCAGACCCACCCCCTAATACAAGAGCAGGTAGTTCCCGTCCAACTGGGCGCGCGCCGCTCAACCACTGCCGTCAAAAGAGCTTTCGGAGAATCGTACGACCTTGAGTGTCCATACTTATTCCCGCATGGTGGTTAGTGCGAAAAGGCCAGAGGCCTACTCAGTTCACATATCCAAACCCGTTAGTGTCTTGGGAGCGCGCAGAGATGATCAATGATCCACGTTCTGTGGTCCCGTCGCCCCATCTCACGGACTTACGACAAGCGCTAAGAATGCCCGGCTGTGCCACGTAATTAATTCGCAGGTACCCTCCAGGCCAACCCGGCTCACAAGAGACTGTCGGGAACTCAAGTCCACCTCTACCGGGGTGGTACCGCCTGTCCCTTCGGTCCCACAGAAACAGTAACTCTCACGGGTACCCTCACGGTCAACCCAACTTCACATTTCTAGCTGGTACCCCTCAGGGCCGACCCGACTTCAACAAGGTTCTGAGGTAAAGTCAATGTAACCGTGTGTCCATAACATCAAGGGGAAATCCAAGGAATCACCCTCGATGGATTCCCACTTAATGTAACCGTCAAGGTGAACTTGGAGGAATCACCCTCAGTAGGTTCATACTTGAAGAGCTGCATGACAGAGTCATTATCGGGAGTGGTGAGGGCGGAATCACCCTCCGTAATCCATGACCGATTAACTACACTACAGAGATATCATCAGGAGTGTGTTACAAGGTATCACCCTCGGCACTCGATAGAAGCTCTGAAGAGTCGTACAACTAAGGGGGTATGCGGTGATGTGTCAGGCTCTGGATGTCGATCAAGCTGATCGAGTCATCGGTGATAAAGCGGGGGCAACAGGGACAAGACGAGGGGTTACTGATGGATCACTAACCAACCTATACTAAGCATATATGATAACAGATAAAGTATCAATAGCAGGTTACAAAATCAGGTTATGCATTAGAACAGGAGCTATTGAACAATAGTAGCAAAATCTGATGCAAGCATGAGAGAGAAAGACTGGGCGATATAGGAATGATCAAGGGGTTTTTGCTTGCCTGGAAGCTCTGCTACAAGTGGCTGAACGTCAGAGGTGTAGTCGTACTCGGGAGCAGCGTTGGTCTCGGGGTCTACGGAGAGAAGAGGAGGAAGAAATAATAAATATAATGCAAACAAATGCATCTCAATGCATGACATGGCAATATGCAGTGCTAGGAGTGACCTAACGCAGTGCTACACATTATAGACGAAGCAGGAAAACATCTGGGAATGTTTTCCCAGCGTTTGGCAGTTTCCGGATAGATGAATCAGAGGGAAGGATTCATGTTCATCATGTTAGAGGCATATGACAGATGAATGGATTGCGTGTTCGGATTCATCACATTTTTCCGAGCAACTTTGATATATAAATTATTTTCATCTGACTTATAGATTATTTTATATGATTTTTCAAAGTTTAAACATTTGTCGGAATTTATTGTTAATTCAAAAATAAAAAGGAAATTGCTAACTGCACACACAAAGGGTGCACAGTAGAGCAGCACAGAGGCTGATAGTGGGCCCTCTTGACTGGGTCAATAGCATAGGCTGACATGTGGGCCAGCATGCTAACTCAGCAAAGCCTTATCCAAAGGAATAGTGGGCTCGCCCCACATGCATACACTATGGGGGGGGGGGGGTTAACAGTGATTAAAACTAAACATGATAAATTAGGAAGGTGGGACCCTAGTGTCAGTGGTTAGGGTTAATTAGCAGATTATATTAATTTTAATTAAACTAAATAACTATGCCGGGGCACATGCATCAGTGGTAGGGGGCATAGCTCAGGCTGGCAATGGGGATTACCCAAGGGGGTATTGGTCTCCCATCCCCGTCCCCGCGGTAGCCTTCCCATGCCCGTCCCCATCCACTGTTGGAAATATGCCCTAGAGGCAATAATAAAGTGGTTATTATTATATTTCCTTATTCATGATAATCGTTTATTATCCATGCTATAATTGTATTGATTGGAAACTCAAATACA
Organism: Triticum aestivum; assembly: GCF_018294505.1. Taxonomy (NCBI): domain Eukaryota; kingdom Viridiplantae; phylum Streptophyta; class Magnoliopsida; order Poales; family Poaceae; genus Triticum; species Triticum aestivum. The sequence goes on from NC_057813.1 coordinate 513,771,232, forward strand.
TGTGTGGATGCATAGACAACAACATGTCCCTAGTGAGCCTCTATCAGGCTAGCTCGTTCATCGAAGATGGCTATAGTTTCCTAGTCACAGACATGAGTTGTCATTTGATAATGGGATCACATCATTAGGAGAATGATGTGATGGACAAGACCCACACTATAAACGTAGCATATGATAGTATCAAGTTTATTGCTATCGTTTTCTACATGTCAAGTAACTGTTTCTATGACCATGAGATCATGCAACTCACTAACACGGGATGAGTACCTTGTGTGTATCAAACGTTGCAACATAACTGGGTGACTATAAAGATGCTCTACAGGTATCTCCGAGGGTGTCTGTTGAGTTGACATGGATCAAGACTAGGATTTGTCACTCTGTATGACGGAGAGATATCTCGGGGCCCTGTCGGTAATACAACATCACAAGAAGCTTGCAAGCATGGGACTAATGAGTTTGGTCACGAGATCTTGTATTACGGAATGAGTAAAGGTACTTGCCAGTAATGAGATTGAACTAGGTATGGAGATACTGGCGATTGAATCTCGGGAAACTAACATATTGCCGAACAAAAGGGAATTGTATATGTGATTAACTGAATCCTTGACATCTGTCGGTGTTCTCGGAACGGGGGTACCCAGATCTGATTGCCTGCAGCCCACGGCATGGCTTCCTCGACGGTCCGGTACGGCCCAGCGCAAGATCTCCAAGACAAGACCATCGCGAGTGCCCCGGCCTCGCGAGGCGGATGATACGAAGACCTCCCAAGGGGGCGGCCTCCTTAGGTTGCCTCCCGAGGAGCGGAGATTTCTATGTAGGTACCCAGCCTCACGAGGCTGTGATGACGTGAGCCATGACGACCACGGCTAGGCGGGCGCCAGTGGGCGTAGAGGAGACAGTTTCCCTTTCGGTGCTAAGGGAGCAAGGACGAGCGCAAGTTCTCGAGGAGTCCCCCAAAGCTTTCCATTCTGGTGCAACAAGACCAAGACCATGAGCTTGGCAGGGCGGATGTCATCATCGAGCCCACCGCCGCGTCACGACCAGAAGCTTTGCAGGAGAAGACCACCTTTCGTCAGGATTAGATGTACTTCTTGTCCTCTTTCGAATTGGCCACTCTAGGATCCCTTCCTTCCTAGGTTTTGAGGGAAGAGGACCGAGGCCACTATAAATATAGATTAGCCACCACCATAGGGAGGGATCAGATCCTTGCCACCCTCAGCATGGTAGCGCTCGCGAGGTTGTTCATCCACTGTACTTGTTCATCCTCAGCCCCTCGAGAGGCCAATCCACCACAAAGTAGGAGTAGGGTTTTACACCGCAAGGTGGCCCGAACCTAGGTAAATTGTTGTGTTCGTCCTCTTCTTCGCGTGAGCACGTACCCGACAAGGCTAGGCTGCAAGGCGATGAGCTTGAGACTTGAGAGGTTGATATCTTCGCAAACACCCTAGAGTTCAAACCTTCTTGGGTCTGCGGAGCCCCCAATCCGACATTTGGCATGCCAGGTAGGGGCGTGTCGAAGTCCTTCTTCCACCTTTGCTTCGCCTCCGCTTCGTCGCTCCCATGGCTGACGCAGGCCGGGTCCGCGCCGAGCGCCGAGCTGCTCACATTGCCTAGACGGTGCCTATGGGCAACGGCGCCCGCCGCCGCTCTGCCTCTCCCGCGGCTAACGCCGCCACTAACCCCGCTGCTCATGAGCAACAAGATTCTTCACTGCCACCCTCCATGGGGCCCGATGGCCGCCCCGCCACTTCGTCACCCACTCCTGCCATAGCGTCATCGTCCCACGCTCGCTGCAGGCCGGCAAACGCGCAGGCTGCGTTGCTCGTGGCGCGCGAGCGGCTGTGCTACCGCCCCGTGATACGTCTCCAACGTATCTATAATTTTTGATTGTTCCATGCTGTTATATTATCATTCTTGGATGTTCTACAATCATTTTATAGTCATTTTATATCATTTTGTGGTACTAACCTATTAACAGAGTGCCCAGTGCGAGTTGCTGTTTTCTGCATGTTTTTTACATCGTAGGAAATCAATAACAAACGGAGTCCAAAATCAGCGAATTTTTTTGAGGATTTTTTTGGGCCAGAAGATATCCAGTGGCCAGGAAAAGCACCTGGGGGTGCTCAGAGGGGAGCACAACCCACCAGGGCGTGCCTGGAGGCCCAGGCGCGCCCAGGTGGGTTGTGCCCACCTCGGGTACCCCCAAAACCGCCTCTTTGCTCTATAAATACCCCAATATTCTAGAAACCCTAGGCGAGTTGACGAAAATCAATTCCAGCCGCCGCAGAGTCCAGAAACATCAGATCCAATCTAGACACCATCACAGAGGGGTTCACCACTTCCATTGGTGCCTCTCCGATGATGCGTGAGTAGTTCTTTGTAGACCTATGGGTCCGTAGTTAGTAGCTAGATGGCTTCCTCTCTCTCTTGATTAGCAATACAATGGTCTCTTGGAGATCCATATGATGTAAGTCTTTTTGTGTGTGTTTGTTGGGGTCTGATGAACTTTGAGTTTATGATCAGATCTATGTTTTTATCCATGAAAGTTATTTGAGTATTATTTGATCTCTTATATGCATGATTGATTATAGCCTTGTATTTCTTCTCCTATATTTGGGTTTTGTTTGGCCAACTTGATCTATTTATCTTGCAACGGGAAGGGGTGCTTTGTGATGGGTTTGATCTTACGGTGCTTGATCCTAGTGACAGAAAGGGAAACGACACGTATGTATCGTTGCTATTAAGGATAACAAGATGGGGTCTATTTATACATAAATAGATCTTGTCTACATCATGTCATTGTTCTTATTGCATTACTCCATTTCTTGATGAACTTAATAGACTAGATGCATGCTTGATAGCGGTCGATGTGTGGAGTAGTAGTAGTAGATGCAGGCAGGAGTCGGTCTACTAATCTTGGACGTGATGCCTATATAATGATCATTGCCTGGATATTGTCATGATTATTCAAAGTTCTATCAATTTCCCAACAGTAATTATTTTCCCACCGTTTGCTATTTTTCTCGAGAGAAGCCACTAGTGAAACCTACGGCCCGCGGGTCTCTTCTCATCATATTTGCCTTCGCGATCTATTTCCCTTTGCATTTATTTTTAGACCTATTAAACCAAAAATACAGAAATACCTTGCTGCAATTGATTTGTTCTATGATCTATTCATCCTATCTACCACTTTTACCTCACGTTATTTGCCTATCTTGAGGCACTGTACTAGAAAGGGATTGACAACCCCTTTAACACGTTGGGTTGGGAGTATTTGTTATTTGTGTGCAGGGGTTGTTTACGTGGTGTGAGGAGGTTCTTCTACTGGCTCGATAACCTTGGTCTCATCACTGAAGGAAATACCTACCATCGCTATACTGCATCATCCCTTCCTCTTTGGGGAAATACTGACGTAGTTCTAGTAGACATCAAAAGGAATTTCTGGCGCCGTTGCCGGGGAGGATCTTCAACATCGACTAGGTTCCTAATCACAAATCTCATCTCCTCGCAATTTAGATTATTTTCCATTTGCCACTCATTTTCCTCTCCCCCACTTCACAACACAATTTCGTTTTATTCACCGTCTTTTTCATTCGCCGTTTTTCTCGTCAGATTTGTTTTTGAGTGCAATCTTGTTGTGAAGTCATCATGACTCAAGAGAACACCAAGTTGTGTGATTTCATAAATACCAACAACAATGATTTTATTAGCACTCCGATTGCTCCTCCCACCACTAGTGCGGAGTCTTGTGATATTAATACTACTTTGCTGAATCTTCTCATGAAAGATCAATTTGCCGGTACTCCTAATGAGGATGTCGCGTCCCATATTAACACATTCGTGGGATTATGCGATATGCAAAAGAAAAAAGATGTGGACAATGATGTTGTGAAGTTGAAATTATTTCCATTTTCTTTGCGAGATCGTGCCAAAATTTGGTTTTCTTCTTTGCCTCGCAATAGTATCAATTCTTGGAACAAGTGCAAGGATGCTTTTATTACTAAGCATTTTCCGCCCACTAAAATTATTTCCCTTAGAACCTAGATCATGAATTTCAAGCAACTTGAACATGAGCATGTTGCATAATCTTGGGAAAGGATGAAATTGATGCTAAGGAATTGCCCAACTCATGGGTTAAATCTTTGGATGATCATACAAAATTTTTATGCGGGATTGAATTTTTTTCTCGTAATCTTTTAGATTCCTCTGCTAGGGGTACTTTTATGGAAATTACTTTGGGTGAAGCTACTAAATTTTTAGACAATATTATGGAAAACGACTCGCAATAGCATACCGAAAGAGCTCCTACTAGTAAAAAAAGTCAATTCGGTAGAAGAAATAAAAAGTTGATACTCTTATGAAGTCGGTTGCGAATAAAAGTGCTCCTATTGATTTTAATGATGTGCCTTTGTCTACTTTGATTGAGCAAAATAGTGATGCCATAGATGTGAATTTTGTCTCGCGAAACAATTTCAATAACAATGCTTATAGAGGTAATTTTAATCCTAGGCCTTTTCCTAGTAATTGCTCTAATAATTATGGTAATTCCTATGGTAATCCTACTTATAATAATAATAGAAACACCTCTTATCTTGAGAACAATATTAAAGAATTTTTCAATACTCAAAAAGCTTTCAATACTTTGATAGAAGAAAAGTTGAATAAAATTGATGATTTGTCTAGAAGTGTTGATGGAATTTATCATGATGTAGAAACTCTCAAGATGAAAATTTTTGTGCCTAAAGTTGAAGAATCAATTAAATCTCTTTATGTTCATACAAATGAAAGTAAGAAAAGAACGCTATGCTTAGAGCTAAAAGAGAATTTTTAGAAAAAGCATTTTCTAGTGATTACTTTCGTAAAAGTGATGAAGACTTAAAATGATTGGTGTTTCTTCTATTGATTCTTTGTTTAGTAAAATTAAGATTGATGAAAAAGGGACTGGAGAAGAGTCAACTTTAGCTAGAAGGCGTCCCTACGATTCGGAGGGTGAAAATCTTGTTGAAAAATTTGATAAAAGTGGGTTTTGAGAGGTCAAGACTTTAACTAGTGGTGTGCCAACTATTTTGGATTACAAAGACTTTAATTATGATAGTTGCTCTTTGGTTGATTGTATTTCTTTGTTGCAATCCATCATAAATTCAGCCCATGCTTATGAACAAAATAAATCTTTTACTAAACATATTGTTGATGCTATGATGAAAGCTTTTGAAGAAAAGTTGGAAGTAGAAGTTTCAATTCCTAGAAAATTGCATGAGGAGTGGGAACCTACTATCAAAGTCAAGATTAAAAATTATGAGTGTTTTTCTTTATGTGACTTGGGTGCTAGTGTTTCCACCCCTGTTCAAGAATTCATCCGATTAACCAGTTAACTTGCCGATTAATCCCTACTCATAGGGTCTCCGAGTAGCCGAAAAACCGATAAATCATCCGATTAATTGATTAAATGGCTGATTAACTTGCCGATTAGCCCATTAATCCCCTACCCGCCAGCCAACCGAGCAGCTACCAGTTAACGATTTCTTCAACAACGGTTTGTACAATTCCGAAATCTTTATGTGTTGTGCTTGGTCTTACCGATATTGAAGAATGCTCTCTAAATTTGCACTTGGCGGATTCTACTATTAAAAAGCCTATGGGAAGAATTGGTGATGTTCTTATTCTTGCAAATAGGAATTATATGCCCATAGATTTCATTGATCTTGATATTGATTGCAATCCGTCTTGTCCAATTATACTTGGTAGGCCGTTTTTACGTACTATTGGTGCCATGATTGATATGAAAGAAGGCAATATTAAATTTCAATTTACACTAAGGAAGGGTATGGAACACTTCCCTAGAACAAGAATTAGGCCACCATATGAATCAATCATGAGGGCATCCTATGTATCTAGAACCAAAGATGACAAAACTTAGATCCTACGCGTTATGCCTAGCTAGGAGCGTAAAAGGATAGCGCTCGTTGGGAGGCAACCCAATGAATAAAATTTATTTTTGCTTTTTGCTTTATGTTTTGGTGTGTTAGAAAAATTATTCTACTATTATGATTGTGTTTTTTGTGTTTTAGTTAGTGTTTGTTCCAAGCAAGGCCTTTGGGTTGATTTGGGTAAAAGTTGATTTGATCTTGCTGAAAAACGGAAACTTATGCACTCACAAAAATAGTTTTAATAAATCAAATAAACGTGCTTTTGAGTTGATTCTTTTTGCAGAAGATTAATATACAAATTACTCAGGTTTTCCTATTTGTTCAAGAAGTTACAGAAGTATTCGAAATATTCAGATTGCTACAGACTGTTCTGTTTTTGACAGATTATGTTTTCTTTGCGTTGTGTGCTTGTTTTGATGATTCTATGGTTTTCTTTGATGAGTTTTTGCCATAGAAAAGTTGGAATACAGTAGATATAATGCAAAAACAAAATATGAATAATTTTGCAACAATACTTATTGTAGTGGTTTGCTTTCTTATACTAACGGATCTCACGAAGGTTTTGTTGGGGTTTTGTGTGATTGAAGTTTTCAAGTTTTGGGTGGTCTTACGATGGATGAAGGAATAAAGATTAGCAAAAGGCTAAGCTTGGGGATGCCTGAGGCACCCTAATATAATATTCAAAGAAGTAGCAGGAAACTAAGCTTGGGGATGCCCCCGAGTGGCATCCCTGCTTTCTTCTAACAACCATCTGTATTTTACTTGAAGCTATATTTTTATTTGTCACATATTATGAGTTTTGCTTGGAGCGTCTTGTATGATATGAATCTTTGATTGTTTAGCTTTGTGTTTTCAGTGTTGAATCCTTGCTGAACACACCTTTTTGAGAGAGCCAAAAAATTATGTTATGCCTGCTCCTATGCTTCACTTAAATTTTTAGAGCCATGGATTTGTTCTAGTACTTCACTAAAATCTTTTTGAGCGTGGCATGCTTTGTTATTTTTGAAGAAATGCTCTCATGCTTCACTTAGATTTATTTGGGAGTTTGTAAAATTTTCAGAAATTCCCTCTTGCTTCACTTAGATTTATTTTGAGAGAAAGAAAAATCATGCTCACGTTCTTCACTTATATTTGTTTGAGCTTATCAAAAACAACATATGAAAATAGTCCCAAAGTGATAGATATCTAAGGAGAATATAATAAAAAAATTCATGAAGATCATTGGACAAAATAAACTTGATTCTTAGTAATGGTTTTGAGGTATGATGATATCATATGTGAGTCATGTTGATGAGTAATTGTGCTTTACTAAGAATATTAATGTTAAGGTTTGTGATTCCCTATGCAAGCACGAAAGTTAATAGTTATGCAATGAAATTTATATCCTACTTATGGTGCATTATTCGGTGTTACTTATGCTTAATGCTTGGGTATGAGATTTTTCGCATTTTGGTTGGTCGCTTCTCAATCTTTTTGCTAGCCTTCATTTTGCACTAAGTATGATCACTACTTGTGCATACAAAACCCATTAAACCAGTTTTGCCATATGAGTCCACTATACCTACCTATATGCGGTATTTCCATGCCGTTCTAAGAAAATTTGCATGTGCCATCTCTAATTTTCAAAATAAATTTCTCTTTCGTGTGCTCTACCGCTCGCGAGGTAGTGAGGGGTGGCCAATATTTTCCATGCTAGATGTGGTATTCTCCCGATGAGTGTTTATTCGCTTGTCATTGCATGAGAGTACAACAAAGGTATTAGGGATGCCCAGTCCCAAAATTAAAAATGAATTACTTTATGTTGTCAAATAATAAATTCCATGGAAAGTCTTGGGAGCTCTAAGTCGTTTTCGTTGGTGGGAAAAGTATGCGTCTCAAAAATGTTTTTATTTCTCAATTTAAACTTTGAGCTCTCGCACCTCTAAAAATCCCTACTTCCCTCCACGAAGGGCCTTTATTTTACTTATGCATTTTTTATTTTGAATTTGAGTCTCCATCTTCTCTTATAAAGCACCAACTAAGGGGCACTATGATCGTATTTGAGCATTGGGTGTAGCTAATATTAGAGTGTGTTTCATGAATGGATCAATGATTGAGCATAATGGGCTAGGGATAACTTGCTTTAGTGTTGATATTTTTAAAGACAAGTGTGGAAGGGCCGAAGAGGGCCGCCTCTTCCTCGTCAAGCTTCTAGAGGCTGACCTCGAAGACAAGAAGGCCAAGGCTAAGGAGGTAAAGTGCAAGGGCCCCGCCTTGCTTGCAGCTGAACCCGAGATGAAGCGCAGCCGTGACCACAACGAGCCTCCCAAGGGAAACCTCCCATTCTGCATATTCCACAATGTATGCAACCACAACACCAACGCCTGCCAGGTGCTCAGGGCCCTCTGCGATGGACGCTGCGCCGAGCATGGCAACCGTGGCTACGACCATGGAGGCCGCGACACGCTATTACCTTCCACTCCAAGGACTACCTCAAGTGCTCGGCCGCCTCAGGCATGATTCCCATGCTCTGCACGCCCACCATCAGCAACGTTGTCGTCACTAATACCCTCATCAACGATGGAGCGGGGCTCAATGTTCTCTCTGTCGAGACGTTCGAGACGCTCCAAGTGCCCTATGATCAGCTCCTGCCCACCAAGCCCTTCTAAGGAGTGACCAACGGCTTCACCATACCCCTGGGGCAGGTGCGCCTTCCCGTCATCTTCGGCACACGCGACAACTACCACACCGAGCTCATCGACTTCGATGTCGCCTGCATCATCCTCCCGTACAACACCATCCTTGGATACCCTACCCTCGCCAAGTTCATGGCGGCAACCCACCATGGCTACAATGTCCTCAAGATGCTGGGGTGTTGCAGCATCATCATGGTTGCCTGCGATGAGAAAGATGCGGTGTGCTCCCTCGAGCGTGCCTACCAGGCTGCGTCAGCCGAAAACTCTAGTGATGAGGGCGTCGTCATTCCTCCCGAGGCCACCCCCAAGAAGAAGAAGCAGCTTCTCCCCAAGAGTCGTCAGGACGGTGGAGTGCCTACCGACGGCGCCTCAGGCTTTGTGCCCGCTGCCGGGGCGCCCGTCCCTCCCGCATAGGAAGGTGCACCCGACACTTCCCTCAGGACGGGCTTGGGGGTTTCCATCTGGAGAGCCTCTGACCTGATGAGTGCAACACGGGAGGTGCTCGGGCACCACTTGGAGGCGTGCTTTGACGTGCGCCCCCGTGAGTGATGACCCACAAGTATAAGGGATCAATCATAGTTCTTTCGATAAGTAAGAGTGTCAAACCCAACGAGGAGCAGAAGTAAATGACAAGTGTTTTTCAGCAAGGTATTCTCTACAAGCACTAAAATTATAAGTAATGAGTAGTTTGATAGCAAGATTATTTGTAACGAGCAAGTAATGGTAACAGCAAATAATATGCAGCAAGGTAGCCCAATCCTTTTGTGGCAAAGGATAGGCCAAAATGGTCTCTTATGATAAGGAATGTGTTCTTGAGGGTACACGGGAATTTCATCTAGTCACTTTCATCATGTTGGTGCAATTCGTGTTCGCTATTTTGATAATTTGATATGTGGGTGGACTGGTGCTTAGGTGCTGCTCTTACTTGAACAAACCTCCTACTTTTGATTAACCCCCTCGCAAGCATCCACAACTACAAGAAAAGTATTAAGATAAAATCTAACCATAGCATTAACTTTTGGATCCAAATCAGTCCCTTACGAAGTAGCACATAAACTAGGGTTTAAGCTTCTGTCACTCTAGCAACCCATCATCTAATAAGGTGAAGTATCATGTAGTCAACGTTCACATGACACCACTAAGGGAATCACAACATACATATCATAAAAATGTCGAACACATATCAAGTTCACATGATTACTTGCAGCAAGATTTATCCCGTGACCTTGAGAACAAAAGTAAATACTCACAAATGATAATCACGCTCAAGATCAGATGTGTATTAAATAACATAATGGATCAGAACATATGATCTTCCACCAAATAAACCATATACTAATCAACTACAAGATGTAATGAACACTACTAGTCACCCACAAGCACAAATCTAAGGTTTTGGTACAAAGATTGAACACAAGAGATGAACTAGGGTTTGAGAGGAGATGGTGCCGTTGAAGATGTTGATGAAGATTGCCCTCCCCAAGATGGTAGAGTTGTTGGTAATGATGATGACGATGATTTTCCCCTCTAGGAGGGAAGTTCCCCCGGCAGGATCGCTTCACCGGAGGGCAAAAGTGCTCCTGCCCAAGTTCCGCCTCGAAATGGCGGCGCTTCATCCCGAAAGTCCTTCCCTTATTTTTTTCTAGGACAAATGACTTATATACGAGAAGAGGGGCACCAAAGGTGGGTCGAGGAGGGCACAACCCACCAGGTCGCGCCCGGGGTCCCTAGCGCGCCCAGGTGGGTTGTGCCCACCTAGTAGGACCCATTTGTTAGTTATTTGCTCCAATAATTCTTAAATATTCCATAAATTATTTCCATGAAGTTTCAGTGCATTTGGAGTTTTGCAGAATAGGTGGTCTGACGTAGCTTTTTCAAGTTCGAAATTCCAGCTACCAGTATTCTCCCTCTTTGTGTAAACCTTGCATATTAGGAGAGAAAAGGCATTAGAATTACTCCATAAAGCATTATTATGCATAAAAACATTATAAATAACAGTAAGAAAACATGATGCAAAATGGACATATCAGCGAGCAAGGAGCGAGGCGCTAGGCGCACGAGAATTCATCACCAAGGCTATCGAGGAGATTTAGGAGGCACGAGCTATGCGTGGTGAGCGCCGCCGCGCGCCACCCAGAGCAGCTGCACCATTCGACCTGGGCAGTGAGCTGTGCGTCTGTGTCAACATCTCGGGCCTCAACAGGGCCGCTTCGTAGGGTCTCTTCTGGCCGTCGCACATTGGCTGGAGTGGGGGCTACCCCTGCAACTACGTCAGCATGTCGTTTGTCCTGATGAACGTAAGCGCCTCGTACCAGTGCTTCATGCAGTGTGCTATGGCGTCTCATGAGTCCAGATGCCCGGCGGTCATGTCTGAGGAGGTCTCGCACCCGTGCGAGCCCCCTGTGCCTCGTGAGCTTCCCAGGCCTCCGGAGTCGTCCAGCTCGTGAGGAGCAACTTCTGTGGCATGTTTCTTCAGCTACTTCGACACGTCTACAACACTGGTGCTAGTCACCTATGCAGCCTTCACGCGTTGCTAGCCCTCCCCTTAGATGTCCTATGAGGGGGCTACCAGCACGGCGCCTGTCCTCAGGTCCGTCCCTGCAGCACTGATAAATCTAAGAGACTAAGATCTAGCTCACGGGCCGGCCCCGCGCATGTCACCTCACCAGGTCCTTAGTGCCTTCGTCTTCTCGCGAAATCATACGGGCAGATCAGGAAGCGCAGCCGCCCATTGTATTCCGTGACTAGCTAATGCGCAAGAGCCTCCGGAGACAAGACCTTGAGGCCTCATCCCCGGCCACGATCAAGCTGCATTCCAGCTCGTAAAAGGCTAAGTAAAATTGCCTCGTACGCCGCATGTCGCTGGGTATAGCCTCTCCTGAGCGCCTCCGAAAGGTGGACTATTTCTCTTTCGCGCAAACCACTTGCACGTTAAAGGGGGGCTGTAGAACATCGTGCCTCACACTACAAAAAATACACTTCCGTGATGATACATGTTTGTCACAGTAGGTCGCGTTTTTTGTCAGGCATGTACATCCATGACGATTTTATGACAGAATCAAGATAGTCATACATGTGTTGTCGTAGAAGATTTCCATGACAATACCAAAATTATCATCACGGAAGTGTCCACTTCCATGACCATAAATCGTGCGTCACATAAGTGCTTTCGTCAAGGGTGACTAACACGTGGCATCCACCATAACGGAACGCCGTTAAGCTATCGGGTCCGGTTTTGGATCTGATAACCCGTTAACAGCCCCGACCAATGGGGATTTTCCACGTGTAAAATCATCATTGGCTGGAGGAAACATGTGTCGGCTCACCGTTGGGACAGATGTCATCCACTCATTGGACCGAAGGCACCTATGATACGTCGACACGTGGCATGGCCCAATAGAGGCCCATTCCTGTGAAAAGGCCAACCAGTTTAACTTGGTCAAAAGGTGGCGGGCCAGCCCACAGAAAGCCTGTCAATGGCATGTTCGCATATAGCCCATTTACAGCCCGCTAACCTAGGGCCCATTATGACCTATCCGAATTAGGCATAGTAGCATCATATGGGCCGTCCAATATGATTCTAGCCCATTTTAAGTTCCGGCCGATGTATGGCCCATGACGTCCTTCGGCCCATATGGGGCCCTTTGTAACTCTTGGTCCATTTGTGACGCCCGGATAATTAAGCTACAGTAACCTCTGCTAAATATGCCACGTCACCTCCGTCACTGTTTAATCTCGCGTCGGTTCGAAACTTTTCAAATTCAAAATTTAAATATTGTCAATCATCAACAGTTTTCAAACATCGAAACAAAAATGTTCAGGTTGTGCCGAATATCACAGAGGTAATTATAGTAAAGAAAACACAAATTTATCAAATACTTAAATGCCCTAAGTTGAATTAAAACAGTTAAAGAAAATAAATTAAAGAAAAGAAATAAAAACAGAATACAAAAAAAAGAAAAAAGAGGAAAAGAAAAGCAAGCACCCCCCCGGGCCAGCCGACCCAACTGGCCGGTCCATTCGGCCACCGGCCTAGCTGGGCAAGGGCCCAGCCGGCCACTCCCTCCCCTTATTCCCCCACCCCGCAAACCCTAACCCGCTCCCCGACCCCCACTGGCCCCACCCCGCGCGCCCCCCTCCTCTCTCCCGATCTGGATCGGGATCGATCCCGTGCTCCCGACGCCTCCCATCGCCACACCCACCGCGCCTCCATCCTCCTCCGCGACGCCACCTCGCCGGCCCAGCACCTCCCGGCCTCCTCCCCCTCTCTCGGTTGGATCTGGACCGGGGCAAACCCCCCGACCCCGTCGCCCGTCGCCGCGACGACCTCGCCGCCCCGCGCCCGGAGAACGCCGCCTCACCGGAGCCCCTCCCCCGCCAGCCTGCTTCCCCGCCGCACGTCGTCCCCGGCATCCACCCCGAGCCCCGCTGCCCTGACCCTACTTCCCCCCGTGAGCTCCCCTTCGCCCCCTCTCTCCCTAGGTCGCCACGGTCACCGCCCTCCCTGCCCGCGGTCGACACGCTCCGGCGCCACCCGTTGCGCGCTCACCGCGCACCGCCCACCCACGCCGTCCGCTCCCCCTCGCACCGCGCATCCCCTGTCCTCCCGGCCCCTCTCGCTGGCCGCGGCTCGGTCGCACCGACCCTGCCGGCGACCACCCGCCCTGAGGCCGTCACCGGCCGCGGGCATGGCCTCGCCGTCCCTGCGGGCGAGCGCCCTCTCGGCCTCGGCTCCGCCCCGGCCCCGCCGTGCCGCTGCTCCGGCCACGGTCGTCGTGCGCCCGCGCCGCACCCCTGGGGGCTTCGCCCTGCGCCCGTTCGGGCCTGTCGCCTGCGCCGAAAACCGCCCGATCGGGCGCACCCGATCCGTTAGGCCCCTATGGGCCTATGACAAGTGGGGCCTCAAGGCCCCAGAACAAAAAAAAAGGAGATACAAAATATATATTAATAATAATAAAAATATAATTAAATTAATTAATTAATTAATTAATTAAATTAATTAACTTAATTAATTATGTTTAATAAACCTAATTAAATAACTAATCTAACTAATCTGTTAATTAATCTAATTAACATGGTTAATTAGTTAATAGACAATGAAAGTGGGACCCACATGTCAGTTTGACTAGGTCAAATGACTAGTTGACTGCTGACATCACCCTGACATAATGCTGATGTCATAATTCCATTTTCGGGTTAAATTAAATAATTAGTTAAGTTCTAGAAATTAATAAAATCTTTAGAAAATAATATCTTTTAATCCGTAACTCGGATTAAAATATTTTCAACATGAAAGTTGCTCAGAACGACGAGACGAATCCGGTTACACCGTCCGTTCGTCCGCCACACACCCCTAACCTATCGAACCCGCAACTTTCCCCCTCCGGCTCCTCTGCCCGAAAACACGAAACACCGGGGATATTTTCCCGAATGTTTCCCCCCTTAACCGGTACCACCTCATACCACGCTAGGGCACGCCTGGCATCGTTACTTGTCTTGTCATGCATCGATATGCATCTGTTTACATGGTATTCATTGTTTCTTCCCCCCCTCTTCTCTCCGGTAGACTACGAGACCGACGCTACTGCTGCCCAGTTCGACTACGGAGTTGACGACCCCTCTCTCTTGCCAGAGCAACCAGGCAAGCCCCCCCTTGATCACCAGATATCGCCTATTCTACTCTATACTGCTTGCATTAGAGTAGTGTAGCATGTTACTGCTTTCTGTTATACCTATCCTGATGCATAGCCTGTCCTTGATACTACTGTTGTTACCTTTACCTGCAATCCTATATGCTTAGTATAGGATGCTAGTATATTCATCTGTGGCCCTACACTCTTGTCCGTCAGCCGTGCTATACTATCGGGCCGTGATCACTCGGGAGGTGGTCACGGGTATATACAATATACTTTATACATGATACATGTGGAGACTAAAGTCAGGTCGGCTGGTGGAGCACCCGTGAGTGGATCTTTGTGGCGGAGCGACAGGGCAGGTTGAGACCGCCTAGGAGAGAGGTGGGCATGGCCCTGTTCGGCGTTCGCGGATACTTAACATGCTTAACGAGATCTTGGTATTTGATCTGAGTTGGCTACGAGCCTATACGCACTAACCATCTACGCGGGAGTAGTTATGGGTATCCCGGCGTCGTGGTATCAGCCGAAGCACTTCAGACGTCAGCGACGGAGCGGCGCGCGCCGGATTGGACTGGAACGCCACTAGGCTAGGTCTGCTTTCGGCCGCCCACACAACGTGCAGGTGTGCTCACGGCGATGGGCCCAGACCCCTGCGCGCTTAGGTTTAGACCGGCGTGCTGGCCTCTCTGTTTTGCCTAGGTGGGGCTGCGACGTGTTGATCTTCCGAGGCCGGGCATGACCCAGGAATGTGTGTCCGGCCAAATGGGATCAAGCGTGTTGGGTAAGTTGGTGCACCCCTGCAGGGAAGTTAATCTATTCGAATAGCCGTGATCTTCGGTAACAGGACGACTTGGAGTTGTACCTTGACCTTATGACAACTAGAACCGGATACTTAATAAAACACACCCTTCCAAGTTCCACAGACAACCCGGTGATCGCTTCTCCACAGGGCGACGAGGGGAGGATCGCCGGGTAGGATTATGCTATGCGATGCTACTTGGAGATGCTGCTTGGAGATGCTACTTGGAGGACTTCAATCTACTCTCTTCTACATGCTGCAAGACGGAGGCTGCCAGAAGCGTAGTCTTCGAAAGGACTAGCTATCCCCCTCTTATTCTGGCATTCTGCAGTTCAGTCCACTGATATGGCCTCCTTACACATATACCCATGCATATGTAGTGTAGCTCCTTGCTTGCGAGTACTTTGGATGAGTACTCACGGTTGCTTTTCTCCCTCTTTTCCCCCTTTCCCTTCTTACCTGGTTGTCGCAACCAGATGCTGGAGCCCTGGAGCCAGACGCCACCGTCGACGATGATTCCTACTACACTGGAGGTGCCTACTACTACGTGCAGGCCGCTGACGACGACCAGGAGTAGTTAGGAGGATCCCAGGCAGGAGGCCTGCGCCTCTTTCGATCTGTATCCCAGTTTGTGCTAGCCTTCTTAAGGCAAACTTGTTTAACTTATGTCTGTACTCAGATATTGTTGCTTCCGCTGACTCGTCTATGATCGAGCACTTGTATTCGAGCCCTCGAGGCCCCTGGCTTGTATTATGATGCTTGTATGACTTATTTATGTTTTAGAGTTGTGTTGTGATATCTTCCCGTGAGTCCCTGATTTTGATCGTACACATTTGCGTGCATGATTAGTGTACGATTGAATCGGGGGCGTCACAAGTTGGTATCAGAGCCGACTGCCTGTAGGAATCCCCCTTTCCAACTCCTTGGCCGAAGTTGAGTCTAGTCATTGCAAAACTTTTACTAACTTGGCTGTGTGCCTTACGGGCCCACGTCGCCATTGGGTGGTTTTAGGATATTTTATTCCTCGACCTATACTCTGGGACTCTGATCTCTCTTCTATTCGGGTTAAATGAATTTTGCTAAATCTAACATTAGGATCTCGTTATCACTTTCATCCGGAGAGCCCCTTATTAATGATGATCGTCTGCGGCATGTGAAGACCCTGAAGATACTCTCCGCTGTTAACCCGAGAACTTATGTTCATCGCATTTGCAATTCCCCTTCCACCGTCAACCCTTATGGATAACTACTTGCAGTTGTTATTCTTACATTCATCCCCAGTTGGTCTTGTTATTACCAGATACCTCGAAACACTCGTCGTTGTTTCGATAATCCTTTGAGCTTATCGCCTTGCTGTTCTTTGTCACCTGAATACCCCTATGGATAATTATCGCACTTATCGAGTATCCGCTCATCCCCCAGTTGTTCATGTGTTTCACAATGGTCTTCGAAATACTATTCGATCCTCCAAAAATCCTTAGTAGCTTATTGCTCTGTCATACTTGTCTACTTGCATGATGGATGCTTTCCATATGTCTGGCAATATTCGTTAGTATCCTTAGGCATCGTCATTTTGATCCTTTTGATTCAACATGAGTGCGAATGCACGCAATCATCAGTTGATCCTTTTAAATTATCTTTCTGGCTCAGACGTCATTTTAAACATGAGCTGGTTCTCAACCAATCCAAATGCCGTCGATAGTACCCCTAAGGCTATTCAACTTTTCCACCCCTAATCAGAACATTGCTTCTGTTCCCTTAATTTGGAAATCATAATTCCTTTGCATTTGAGCTCTGGATTAGTCAGTTGTTTCTATAATCCAATGCCCTTGCATTGTTTCTTCCTCTGATTGTGTGCTGATGCTCACATCAGCTCTGTTATGGACCGACAGATCCTTTAATGGATTTTATCCGACATTGTCCTTCATATTCAATAACCTTGTGAGCCTTCCCTTGGATATATAATGCCTTTGGTAAATTGTATCATCTGCTTTTGAACAATGCTCTACTTTCGAGCTTGTATTATTTACTCCGAAGTTTGTGGTATATGTTCCTAAGATGCCCTGATGGGTTGAACCTATGCCTTCCCTAATCTGTGTGAACCCGAAAGATTTCACGGGTCAAACTTATCTGGTATTGCACCAGGTAAAACTTCCAACAACTAATGTCATTTTCGAAATACGAGAGGTGAATGAAGGTTATGCATTAAAGAAGTGGGAGTCGACCTTGAACTTTGTGTTCATGCCCATGGACACGATGTAGATCCTATCATGGAAGCTTCTTGTAACTATTTCCTTGATATAATATCCTTGGGTATCGGTGAATTGATCCTTTGCAATCGTGGTTCCGACCATGTCCTCCTTTAAATACCATTTCCTGTGCAAGTTTAAGCACTTGTCTTCTATAGAGCAATACCCCAGTCCAACATCTACTTGGATCTGTCGTCGAGTATTACCCCCTGGTATCTCGAGATTATCATGGAACTATATAACTTCTTATGAGTTCTTCATCAAGTGCTACCTTCCCACTGATTCCAATTTTTCACGGGCTCTGAGTTATTAAACACTCAAAGACACCGATAACTGAACCGAGTCCGCACTACGGTTCAAGAACTCTTCAGTAAACTTCTATAAGTACGAGTTTGTACCCGATCACGCCATTCCTAGCCTGTTTGGCTATATCATTGTCGTGATGATTTTAACTGTGCTACCCGGTCCTTCTTCTCGGAGCACAATTTCCGATGATGAACTAACCTTACGTCGATCCTCATCATCATATCATTTCGCCTTGAACAACAAGCTTGGTTTCGAGTTTGTGTCGTACCCTTGGTTCCAATAACCTTTCACTTCATCATTACTTTGACTTGATGTCATCGCCGATCGATTACATCTTCATGAACTCTCGCGACAAAGGTGTCGTGATCATCAACATTCTGAGCTCATCCAGGATATCAATTGAATTCATGATGAGAAATACCATCCTTGCCCTCGATGAATTGTATTATCATCGACCACTTTATTGCCTTCCCACCAACACAAGCTTGTTCATGTTTGGTGTTATACCTTGAGTTCCTTGCTATCCAGCAATCGTTCTTCTTTACCTTGGAGTATTACCATCCCTTATGTCAAGAATGTTCTGAGATTTGTTCCACCTCTTGAGAATTCTTGACATAGAAATACTTCTCAGCATCACCATTCTTTCTTGGTCCCCGTGTTAATTCCAACAAGTGAACGGTGTTGTTTGGATTCTTTCCCTCTCGCAACCCTATTTCTTTGAAGTTAATGGTCGAAAGTTCATTCTTAGGCTATTGATTATTGAGTCACCATTCTGACATTGGTCGTGCAACCCAACCCATATTTCGGGTGCATCTTTCAACCAATGTTTACTTATGTAGGTTTTCCTCGAGCATGCATCATTATAACTTTTGATCTAGCAAATGATATCTCCTTGTTTACATAATTGTGGAAATCCATCCGTTTGGAATTCTCAATGAATTGTCGCTGAGTTCATCAGCTACCTCCTTATCCCTTCATTGGTTTAATGATGAGCTTTTGTTTCGGAACTCGCTTCCGTAGTAAATTTCTCGAGAATCTTACAATGTCATCTCGTCATTTGTGTTGCACCTTTTCCTCTCGGGCATCCTGAGTCTGAGGTATCCTGGCACCAATCAGATCTGAATCTCGGTCAGCTATGATGGTGGGAACATATTTCCAAGAGTTATAACATTGGTCTTTCTATGACCCGATAAGGTGATGTCATGCCTAGCACACCTGACCGGAGGACCTATTGCTATAATTTTCCTTTTAGCAATGCTATCCATTCTTCCATGAGGAAATTGTAAGACTATTCTACAAGCTGTTCCTGATGGATCCTTTGAGTATCCAAAGTCTGATCTTTACCCAGTGACCACGTCAAATGCTATCTCGAAGCATGTCTGTGATACTTTGATTTTCAACAAGAACATTTGAAGCCCAATTCTAAATGTTTCTTGCTCAATTATCCAAACACCGTTGTATGGGTAATGTCATGAAATTTCTCGCCCCTACCTAAGGAGTTTTCTATGTTATATCCTGTCATGGATATCATGCTCTGGTTGTCCTTGGGAAGGATATACCCTTGAAATATGTGTTTAAACACATTTTCCTTCCATCGTTCTGTTTAATCTGATAACCATATTTTCCTTTCCGTTGGTCGGTTTAACGTTGCTTGTAATCTATATGAGCTAAGCCGTAATATTATCTTGCTTATGTAAACACCCCCAGTGTACAATTCTGTCAGCAAGACCCTGTTGCATTTGTCGATAACATTCCGGTAGCCACCGATGGACGAGAACTTTGCCTATTGGTCCGCCTCGTTTCGACGAGCAGGAAAATGGTTCTCTTCGTCCCTCGCCCTTGGTACCGATGTTGTTGCCGACATAAATGACAGGCTATCCTCTAACATGCCTTGCTTACATGATCACGCAAGATGTCACCACTCCTTCTACTTTTAACCCACATGGTGGGCCCATAACCCACAGTTCCACAGGATCGAAACCTGATTCTTCTACACACCCCCATTTCCAAAGTTATTCCACCCGCTTGGCTTCATAGGTAATTCACGGGCCACCTTCATAGTGATCTATTCTGGTACCAGATGCAATACTTTCCCATTGCTCTGAACCCCTGTCACATTTTGTTTCAGGACACAAACGGTTGCCTATCCACTTGAAACTCCGTATTTCACCTTCTTAATTTACTCTCGATGACTTTCTTGAATTTCAACTCGAGAGGTGACTCTATACCTCGTTCACTGAGATAGCCCCTAGGTACTTAACATGTATTGAACTTCGTACTTCACGAGTTTTCCCCCTTATCTTTTTCGTAAGTACGACGGAGACCCCGAAGGAAGAATGACGACTTCATCATGATGCCCGTATGCATTTAATGGAAGACATCAATGCTATGGATCAACCTCTTTGAGAAGAGCAACCAGGGCCGAGAAGATCCGTTAGAATTTCGTAACCAGAACTTCCCCCGTACTTCATCTCTTAAATCTCGGGACGAGATTTCTTGTAATAGAGGAGATTTGTGATGCCCGGATAATTAAGCTACAGTAACCTCTGCTAAATATGCCACGTCACCTCCGTCACTGTTTAATCTCGCGTCGGTTCGAAACTTTTCAAATTCAAAATTTAAATATTGTCAAACATCAACAATTTTCAAACATCGAAACAAAAATGTTCAGGTTGTGCCGAATATCACAGAGGTAATTATAGTAAATAAAACACAAATTTATCAAATACTTAAATGCCCTAAGTTGAATTAAAAACGTTAAAGAAAATAAATTAAAGAAAAGAAATAAAAACAGAATACAAAAAAAAAAGAAAAAGGAGGAAAAGAAAAGCAAGCACCCCCCTGGGCCAGCCGACCCAACTGGCCGGTCCATTCGGCCACCGGCCCAGCTGGGCAAGGGCCCAGCCGGCCACTCCCTCCCCTTATTCCCCCACCCCGCAAACCCTAACCCGCTCCCTGACCCCCACTCGCCCCACCCCGCACGCCCCCCTCCTCTCTCCCGATCTGGATCGGGATCGATCCCGCGCTCCCGACGCCTCCCATCGCCACACCCACCGCGCCTCCATCCTCCTCCGCGACGCCACCTCGCCGGCCCAGCACCTCCCGGCCTCCTCCCCCCTCTCTCGGTTGGATCTAGACTGGGGCAAACCCCCCGACCCCGTCGCCCGTCGCCGCGACGACCTCGCCGCCCCGCGCCCGGAGAACGCCGCCTCACCGGAGCCCCTCCCCCGCCGGCCTGCTTCCCTGCAGCACGTCGTCCCCGGCATCCACCCCGAGCCCCGCTGCCCTGACCCTACTTCCCCCCATGAGCTCCCCCTTCGCTCGCTCTCTCCCTAGGTCGACACGGTCACCGCCCTCCCTGCCCGCGGTCGACACGCTCCGGCGCCACCCGTTGCGCGCTCACCGCGCACCGCCCACCCACACCGTCCGCTCCCCCTCACACCGCGCATCCCCTGTCCTCCCGGCCCCTCTCGCTGGCCGCGGCTCGGTCGCACCGACCCTGCCGGCGACCACCCGCCCTGAGGCCGTCACCGGCCGCGGGCATGGCCTCGCCGTCCCTACGGGCGAGCGCCCTCACGGCCTCGGCTCCGCCCCGGCCCCGCCGTGCCGCTGCTCCGGCCACGGTCGCCGTGCGCCCGCGCCGCACCCCTGGGGGCTTCGCCCTGCGCCCGTTCGGGCCTGTCGCCTGCACAAAACCGCCCGATCGGGCGCACCCGATCCGTTAGGCCCCTATGGGCCTATGACAAGTGGGGCCTCAAGCCCCAGAACAAAAAAAGGAGATAAAAAATATATTAATAATAATAATAATATACTTAAATTAAATTAATTAATTAATTAATTAAATTAATTAACTTGATTAATTATGTTTAATAAACCTAATTAAACAACTAATCTAACTAATCTGTTAATTAATCTAATTAACATGGTTAATTAGTTAACAGACAATGACAGTGGGACCCACATGTCAGTTTGACTAGGTCAACTGACTAGTTGACTGCTGACATCACCCTGACATAATGCTGATGTCATAATTCCATTTTCGGGTTAAATTAAATAATTAGTTAAATTCTAGAAATTAATAAAATCTTTAGAAAATCATATCTTTTAATCCGTAACTCGGATTAAAATATTTTCAACATGAAAGTTGCTCAGAACGACGAGATGAATCCGGTTACACCGTCCGTTCGTCCGCCACACACCCCTAACCTATCGAACCCGCAACTTTCCCCCTCCGGCTCCTCTGCCCGAAAACACGAAACACCGGGGATATTTTCCCGAATGTTTCCCCCCTTAACCGGTACCACCTCATACCACGCTAGGGCACGCCTGGCATCGTTACTTGTCTTGTCATGCATCGATATGCATCTGTTTACATGGTATTCATTGTTTCTTCCCCCCTCTTCTCTCCGGTAGACTACGAGACCGACGCTGTTGCTGCCCAGTTCGACTACGGAGTTGACGACCCCTCTCTCTTGCCAGAGAAACCAGGCAAGCCCCCCCCCCTTGATCACCAGATATCGCCTATTCTACTCTATACTGCTTGCATTAGAGTAGTGTAGCATGTTACTGCTTTCTGTTATACCTATCCTGATGCATAGCCTGTCCTTGATACTACTGTTGTTACCTTTACCTACAATCCTATATGCTTAGTATAGGATGCTAGTATATTCATCTGTGGCCCTACACTCTTGTCCGTCAGCCATGCTATACTATCGGGCCGTGATCACTCGGGAGGTGATCACGGGTATATACAATATACTTTATACATGATACATGTGGAGACTAAAGTCGGGTCGGCTGGTGGAGCACCCGTGAGTGGATCTTTGTGGCGGAGCGACAGGGCAGGTTGAGACCGCCTAGGAGAGAGGTGGGCCTGGCCCTGTTCGGCGTTCGCGGATACTTAACACGCTTAACGAGATCTTGGTATTTGATCTGAGTTGGCTACGAGCCTATACGCACTAACCATCTACGCGTGAGTAGTTATGGGTATCCCGGCGTCGTGGTATCAGCCGAAGCACTTCAGACGTCAGCGACGGAGCGGCGCATGCCGGATTGGACTGGAACGCCACTAGGCTAGGTCTGCTTTTGGCCGCCCATGCAACGTGCACGTGTGCTCAGGGCGATGGGCCCAGACCCCTACGCGCTTAGGTTTAGACTAGCGTGCTGGCCTCTCTGTTTTGCCTAGGTGGGGCTGCGACGTGTTGATCTTCCGAGGCCGGGCATGACCCAGGAAAGTGTGTCCGGCCAAATGGGATCAAGCGTGTTGGGTAAGTTGGTGCACCCCTGCAGGGAAGTTAATCTATTCGAATAGCCGTGATCTTCGGTAACAGGACGACTTGGAGTTGTACCTTGACCTTATGACAACTAGAACCGGATACTTAATAAAACACACCCTTCCAAGTTCCACAGACAACCCGGTGATCGCTTTTCCACAGGGCGACGAGGGGAGGATCGCCGGGTAGGATTATGCTATGCGATGCTACTTGGAGATGCTGCTTGGAGATGCTACTTGGAGGACTTCAATCTACTCTCTTCTACATGCTGCAAGACGGAGGCTGCCAGAAGCGTAGTCTTCGAAAGGACTAGCTATCCCCCTCTTATTCTGGCATTCTGCAGTTCAGTCCACTGATATGGCCTCCTTACACATATACCCATGCATATGTAGTGTAGCTCCTTGCTTGCGAGTACTTTGGATGAGTACTCACGGTTGCTTTTCTCCCTCTTTTCCCCCTTTTCCCTTTTACCTGGTTGTCGCAACCAGATGCTGGAGCCCTGGAGCCAGACGCCACCGTCGACGATGATTCCTACTACACTGGAGGTGCCTACTACTACGTGCAGGCCACTGACGACGACCAAGAGTAGTTAGGAGGATCCCAGGCAGGAGGCCTCCGCCTCTTTCGATCTGTATCCCAGTTTGTGCTAGCCATCTTATGGCAACTTGTTTAACTTATGTCTGTACTCAGATATTGTTGCTTCCGCTGACTCGTCTATGATCGAGCACTTGTATTCGAGCCCTTGAGGCCCCTGGCTTGTATTATGATGCTTGTATGACTTATTTATGTTTTAGAGTTGTGTTGTGATATCTTCCCGTGAGTCCCTGATTTTGATCGTACACATTTGCGTGCATGATTAGTGTACGATTGAATCGGGGGCGTCACACCATTAACCGCCCCTGGTGAAACTGGCCCATAATGAACAGTGTATCACTTTATACCCATTAACGACCCATTAATCCATTGGGCCATTTGCAGCCCATGTTATCTTTCGGCCTTCTCAGGGCCCATTTATTCTTGGGCTCATTTCCAGCATTTGGTTACTTGCGGCTTGTTACTGTCATTTTCTGTTTGTGGGCCAAATTCAGCCCGTGGTTATGTCGGCCCGTTTGTGGCCCGTTAATACTTTGGGCCGTTTTCATAGTGTCATCAAATACGGCCTATTAATGACGGCCCGTTATGGCCGGCCCATGAACGGACGATTCCAACTCTAGCCCGTTTACGGCCATAATGCGGCCTGTTATTGGCCCATGTTTGGCCAATCGATCGTACGGCCTGTATAAGGCCCATTTATGATACGACCCGTAGAAGGCACATTGTTTCTATGGCCCATAGAAGGCCCATTGTTTCTATGGCCCATAGAAGGCCCATTGATTCTACGGCCCATAGAAGGCCCATTGTTTCTACGGCCCGTAGCAGGCCCAGTGTCACTACAATAAATATGTAGCCCATGGTTATTGTGGCCTAGTTTTTAAAAATATGTTATTGTGGCCACTAGCAAACCGTAGAAAAAGAACTGCACTGACTACAAGCAAACAAATAAACAAGACAACAAGGAAATAAATAAGCAAGCAACTTATGCTAGGCTATCACGGCTATTACACATATTACATCCACTAGGCATCAAAGTTATCCATGGTGCAAATAAACGCGCCGATAAAAGAATATACAAAACTGAGAGCACTTCAGAAGGCACTAGGCCTAGCCAGGTCGGGGCCCCCAAACATCCGACGAAGCTGAATAGACCTCAGTTGTGTCAATGATAGATGCATCACCCATAGCTATATGTCATGATGGTGCATAAGGCAGTCCTCTGACATCTTCATTACATCTTTGACTTCAAGTCGGAGCTGAGCTAAAGCAAGCCTTTCCTCTTTAAGTTGAGACTGAAGAAGTCGAACTGATTGAGGCAGCGACTACACATAGGTTGTCTCACACCTGCTAGTGAGTAGCTTAAACTCACTGTCTTCATCAAGACAGGACCTTGGGGTCATCTCGCTGTCCTCAAGATGGTTTGGCTCACTATCTTCCCTAAAGTTCTGCCTGACATAAGAGATACGACTCGGAAAGAGAAACAAGGAGACATGTAACATGTTTCACAATTATATAAGCAAATAAATGGATCTGTTCTGCATAAGGAACATGTTTTTACAACTAAAATTTGAAACTAGTAGTTGTTGCAAACATCCAATCAGATGTAAACAGCAAAGCAAACAACAGTGAAGGAAATGATGCCTATCCAAATCTATACTAGAACAAAGTTTGAAGGCTTGAGATGGATGAACTTACATTACATGTTAACACGGGCTGGATAAAGCCCTTCTCCATGTTGATGGAAGGATAATTCACTAAATTCCCCAAAGAAATTTCTTTATAAGCGTTGCCATTATTCTACATTTCGCAAAGAGTAAATATAGATCAAATAATATTGGAAGAAACAGAGGATAATGAAGCTCAGGTGCAGACTGATGATACATAATCAAATACTCCCTCCGTCCGGAAATACTTGTCATCAAAATAGACCAAAAAAGGATGTATCTAGAACTAAAATACATCTAGATACACCCCTTTTCATTCATTTTGATGACAAGTATTTCCAGACGGAGGGAATAGCAATTAATTAAGTACAACATTACAAGGCAAAAGGGAGAGAGGTACTGACAAGAGCAATGCAGAGCCCAGTATTGTTGTGAGATCGTATGATCTTTGAGCAAGGATATTCATCTGAAATTAGTTTTCATACAAGAGAGAAGGTAAGGCACATGCAGAAATTAAGAGTTCAAATTTTGAATTGATATCATAGACAGTACCTGACGCCGGGCTCTCAGCAGTTCTAGTAGGGGTTTGGCCACTGGAGTAGGGGTAAAGTGTGGTACACTTGGGCCTGTGTTTTTTGTGGCTGCTGATCTATCTGATTTAATAGGTATCACTACCTTTTCCAAATGCCTAGTTTGTACTCCTTGAAGATCTGCACTCACCCTCTTCCTTTTGGACATCTATTACAAAAGAACAACATTTGACTGGAAAAACATAGTATGATGACACATGGAATAAGTACAAAAAATGGATAGGTATGGCATATACTCATATATGATGCTTAAACTAAGTAGATATTGTAACAAAGTAGAAGTAATGCAAGAGGTCAGATGCAAAATATGTGCGACCAATACAACCTTGCCAAGTTAGAGCAAGCACCTTGATGTGTGAATAAGATAGGCCATCCCCCACCATGCCAAGTTTGTTAGCGAGTGGATTGTTCCGCAATATTCCTCTTGTGCGCCCATTCTCATATTCATTTTGATAATGTTCAATATCTGACATGCATGAAAACATAAAAACAAGTGAAATTATCTTTGTAATGCAGAAGTGATTCTAATCCAATACTGCCTCCCTGTAAACCCCTTTGTGCTATCTCTGCAATTCTTTCAAGAGATGCCATGCATGCTGTAATTTGGTGTGTGCATTAATATAATGTGGCCTACTACTCAAAATATGAGCGCTCCAGAAGTGATGACACTTCACAGATGACAACTTCAACATATAGTAAAGAAGAACAAGTCGACCTGACCTGATAGATTCAAAATAACTAAGGGAGAACAACTCGACCTGACCAATTGACCGCAAGAGAAGAGGATCATCTTAAAGAAGAGCAGAAGAGCAAGCAGATTGAAGATATTACAAGTCTTTCAATACAATGTCGGTTGGCCACCCATGATGAACCAGAGCACATAGAGAAATACTATTCTTTCCGGTCTCTCCATATGTGGCTCACATGCATTTCGAAACTAAAGTAGGAACATTTAGCTGACCAATTAAACATCTCTCAGATTTACTAATATCAGCATAATATTAGATATGAATTTGTACAACTAAGCTTGTTTAGCTCGATGGGTGGAGCATTGCTATTATGACACGAACCACGTAGGCTGATCGTGGTCATCATAAAATGGGGAAACCATAAGCATGATGAGTATAGTGTTGATCGTGGCAGGGGGATGGCAGATCTGAAGCTGCAAACCGTGCAAGGGGTAGTTAGCAACCGATGTTTTCTTTGAAATAACAACTAAGATTTGGTGTGGCAAGAAAGTACAGTCAACAAGTGACAAAGAAATGCAATTCTGCTCTCTTTCTATATGCCGCGACATGCATTTGGAAACTCAAGTGGGACCTTTAGCTAACCAATTAAATGTGTCTGTTAACTAATATCAGTATCATATCACAATCATATTTGAACAACTAAGCTTTCGAATTTTGAGTGTTTTGTTGTTTAGCTTGAGGGGTGGAGTAATGCTAGTACGACAGAAAGCACCTGCGCCGATCATAGTAGAGTAGATAAAAGGGGAAACCCATAAGCATCAAGAGTAAAATCAGGAAAGTGGAACTAGCTGGACCAGTGGGTGGCCCACATGCTTTTCCAAATGAATATAGGAACATTAGGTGACCAATTGAACGTTCTCTGTTTTAGTGATATGAGCATCATACCAGATTCGTATTTCAACACATAAGCTTTGGGTTGAGGTCTTGAGGAGCAGTGCTAGCATGACACGAAGCACCTACGATGATGGTAGTGAATATAAAGGGGGGAAACCACAAGCTTTACGAGTATAGTTCCCGTGCCATGGCGGATCTGAAGGTGCAAACCAGACAAAGCTACTTCGCAACCAATGTTTGCTTTCAACTAGCCACTACTATTTGGTATGGACAAGAAAAGTACAGTAAACAAATTACGATCTATTTTCCGGGTGAGATCAATAATTTAAGCACATATGGAAGAGTACCACCTCTCTTGCGACGCCGTGAAGGCCTCTGCTGATACATTGAGGGTGTTGCGGGTGTGATGGCTGTCGGTAGCAGGGAAGAAGACTTTAGACGGCAGACGGCCGGGTCGGTGGATAAATCATGTTGCCGTGGACGAGGCGGTCATAGGAGTGGCAACGGCAAGGTGGACGACAACGCTGATGAAGCGAGAGGACGCGATGAAAGGATCCTGGTCCAGCGCCGTGGATGAGAGACGTCCATATCTTGCAGTGGACGACGGGGTAGGGGTAGCGGCTCCGGCAAGATGGAGGATGGGGTGGCGGACGGAGGAGGCTGGCCGCAGTGGGGAGGTTGTCGTGGCACCGATGGTGTATGAATGGGGAAATGGAGGGGAGGGGGATCTCAAACTTTAGTACGCGCTTCTCTGAAATGTGGGGAAGTTACGAACTTATCCCCCGTTTACAATTTCGGACATCGCATCGGTTGGGGATAGGACGGTAATCTCGCATCTCCCAAATATTTGCCGGTAACTATTTCGGGCAAGGAGACAGTTTTTTGCCGTCCATGGTGTATGAATGGGGCTGATAGGTAGGGCGGTTGTGTCACGTCTGAGGGAAGTTACACATCTCCCCCTATTTAAAATATTAGCCTACATCGATTTCGGACAAGGAGAGTTTGTTTTGCCGCCCACCGTGTATGAATGGGGAAATGGAGGGAGAGACACATGTATTTCGGACGAGCTTGAATCAAATGTGTTTTGCCGCCCATGTTTGGCGCCCACCATGTCTAAATGGGCTCAGAGGCCGTCGTGTCACGTCTGATTGAAGTTACTAGTCTACCCCCATTGACAGCAGTGTAAATCTGGTCGATAAGGATGTCAAGTGTTAGGGGTTGACAGTAATTTCCATCTTGCAAACACTTGCTTCGAGCAGCCCACAAATTATAGTGGGTGTTTAGCCGCTTCATTAAAAACTTGGGAGAATGAGCATTCATGTTTGCCCTGGGCCCTGGCAAACTATATACAAATCCAATTTGTATTCGATTATGAATATCCACAGATAATTCTACGTTTTGTTATTTATTTCTTCAAAACCACAACAAAGATTTATTCCACCTTTATATATGATTATCATTTAGAAATGTCGTGATCTTCAAATTCAGTAGGTTGGATACACTTTGAGTCAAACAATTATTTCATCCAATACAATATTCTCAGACAAAAACATTTCACCTTATGTCAATCATACAAGTACTGAGGATTACCTCGCCTAAAAAATTTGGATCATTACAACACATAAACAACATAGGGGGTCTTACAACATAATCCATTCAAAGACATGTCACAACATGCAAGTACAATAATCTAATGACAATTTCAACTGGTATCTAAAGAAGAACCGGGATTACCCTAGGCCTCCGATAGCAGAAACAACAGGACCTCCTCCATCTTCAAATGCAACATTTTTACTTCCTCCAATTCTTGGGTTGCTTGCATAATGTGTGCCGCTAATTCCATAATTTCCATCCTCAAGATAAAGATTACCTCATTCATGGCAGCCACACCATCTCTTTCTGCCTCTAGTAGAGCCTCAAGAACTATAATATCTATGCTCAGACTGCTCTCCAGTGGTGTTGCCTCTAAACTGCTACCATCTGGTAACATGGATGGCGCACTGCTTCCACAAATAGATTCTGGGGTTGTACATTGTGTCCTAGTGTGAATGGCATCCTGAAAGGTTTCCGCTGGACATAAGTAAGAGATAGTTATCACATGATCCATGCAGTAAGCTTACATGGTAAACGACATACGAATTATTGCCGAGCATGGCAAGCTATATTTAAATGGTTTGAAGCAGCATCAGCCGAAAAGAAATTAAAATGGTAAGATGAAACTAGGGATGTAAGTGGCAAATAAACGACATCCGCCAGTCCCATCTAGTTAGTTTTTGCTAGATCCCTAGTTCATTTTCCTCAAAAAACAAAAAAACTCTTTTGAACTATCATAGCACTGGTGGACTTTAATCGGGATTAAACGGGACCCAGTTGACATCCCAGTTGAAAGGGACTGTACCACCGCTATATTTAAGTTGCCAAGGCATCTAAGAAGTTGAAATAATCTGAGAAAGGACTTAAAAGTGTGGCCTCATATAAACTACGAAGACAGTCTTATGATGAAGTTCCGAGGAAAAGTTAAGGACTCAAATCAACTAGGCATGCATTTCTTTACGATAGTATAGCAGGCATTGCTGACATATTGGCCAACTCAGGTATAGGATAACAAGTAACAAACAAGCATTCGAATCAAGCAATACAACAAAGCAGACAACTGAACTATTTGGAATTCTGTAGGATTACAGGTTGAGGGCACAAGCCAAGAAAGCAGCCCACTCGCATTACATTTCACATGTACTAAAAGACACTGTCTTACCATATGTTGCTATGAAGCCTCACAGATGTTGCAATGTTCTTTGAAGATATCATCAGCATCCCATGGTTGCAAATCTAGTTGTTGTAGTTTATTCTGCACCCTCTATTTAGGTAAGATTAATTTTAGTACGACAGAAAGAACCTACGCAGATCATAGTATAGTAGATAAAAGGGGAAAACCCTAAGCATCAAGAGAAAAATCAGGAAAGTGGAACTAGCTGGACCAGTGGGTGGCACACATGCTTTTCGAAACGAATATAGGAACATTAGGTGACCAATTAAACATTCTCTGTTTTAGTGATATGAGCATCATATCAGATTCGTATTTCAACACGTAAGATTTGGGTTGAGGTCTTGAGGAGCAGTGCTAGCACGACATGAAGCACCTACGATGATGGTAGTGAATATAAAAGGGGGAAACCATAAGCTTTACGAGTATAGTGCCTGTGCCATGGCGGATCTGAAGGTGCAAACCGGACAAAGCTAATTCGCAACCAATCTTTTCTTTCAACTAGCCACTACGATTTGGTACGAACAAGAAAAGCACAGTAAACAAATTACGATCTATTTTGCGGGTGAGATCAATAACTTAAGCACATATGGAAGAGTACCACCTCTCTTGCCACGCCGTGTAGGCCTATGCTGATATGTTGAGGGTGCTGCGGGTGCGATGGCTGTCGACGGCGGGGAAGAAGACTTTAGACGGCAGACGGCCGGGTCGGGGGATATATCCTGTTGCCGTGGACGAGGCGGTCGTAGGAGCGGCAACGACAAGGTGGACGACGGCGCCGATGAAGCGAGAGGAGGCGATGAAAGGATCCTGGTCCAGCGCCGTGGATGAGAGACGTCCATCTCTTGGCAGTGGACAACGGGGTAGGGGTAGCAGCTCCGGCAAGGTGGAGGATGGGGTGGCGGACGGAGGAGGATGGCCGCAGTGCGGAGGTTGTCGTGCCACCGACGGTGTATGAATGGAGAAATTGGGGGGGGGGGGAGGGGGGATCTCAAACTTTGGGACGCGCTTCTCTGAAATGGGGGAAAGTTACGAACTTATCCCCCGTTTAAAATTTCGGACATCGCATCGGTTGGGGATAGCACGGTAATCTCGCATCTCCCAAATATTTGCTGGTAACTATTTCGGCCGAGGAGAGGGTGTTTTGCCGCCCACGGTTGGCACCCATGGTGTATGAACGGGGTTGACAGGTAGGGCGGTTGTGTCACGTCTGATGTTAGTTACACATCTGCCCCTATTTAAAATATTAGCCTACATCGATTTCGGACAAGGAGAGTTTGTTTTGCCGCCCACCGTGTATGAATGGGGAAATCGAGGAAGAGACACATGTCTTTCGGACGAGCTTGAATCAAATGTGTTTTGCCGCTCACGTTTGGCGCCCACCGTGTCTAAATGGGTTCAAAGGCCGTCGTGTCACGTCTGATTGAAGATACTAGTCTACCCCTATCGACAACAGTGTAAATCCGGTCGAGAAGGATGTCAAGTGTCAGGGGTAGATATTGGAAGTATGCCCTAGAGGAAATGATAAATTAGTTATTATTATTTTATTTCCTTGTTCATGATAATCGTTTATTATCCATGCTATAATTATATTGATAGGAAACTCAGATACATGTGTGGGTACATAGACAACACCATGTCCCTAGTGAGCCTCTAGTTGACTAGCTCGTTGATCAATAGATGGTTATGGTTTCCTGACCATGGACATTGGATGTCCTTGATAACGGGATCACATCATTAGCAGAATGATGTGATTGACAAGACCCAATCCTAAGCCTAGCACAAAGATCGTATAGTTCGTATGCTAAAGCTTTTCTAATGTCAAGTATCTTTTCCTTAGACCATGAGATTGTGCAAATCCCGGATACCGTAGGAATGCTTTGGTTGTACCAAACGTCACAACGTAACTGGGTTGCTATAAAGGTGCACTACAGGTATCTCCGAAAGTGTCTGTTGGGTTGGCACGAATCGAGATTGGGATTTGTCACTCCGTGTGACGGAGAGGTATCTCTAGGCCCACTCGGTAGGACATCATCATAATGTGCACAATGTGATCAAAGAGTTGATCGCGGGATGATGTGTTACAGAACGAGTAAAGAGACTTGCCAGTAACGAGATTGAACAAGGTATCGGTATACCGACGATCGAATCTCGGGCAAGTACAATACCGCTAGACAAAGGGAATTGAATATGGGATTGATTAAGTCCTTGACATCGTGGTTCATCCGATGAGATCATCGTGGAACATGTGGGAGCCAACATGGGTATCCAGATCCCGCTGTTGGTTATTGACCGGAGAACGTCTCGGTCATGTCTGCATGGTTCCCAAACCCGTAGGGTCTACACACTTAAGGTTCGATGACGCTAGGGTTATAAAGGAAGTTTGTATGTGGTTACCAAATGTTGTTTGGAGTCCTGGATGAGATCCCGGACGTCACGAGGAGTTCCGGAATGGTCCAGAGGTAAAGATTTATATATGGGAAGCCCTGTTTTGGTCACCCGAAAAGTTCCGGGTGCTATCGGTAATGTACCGGGACCACCGGGAGGGTCCCGGGGGTCCACCAAGTGGGGCCACCGGCCCCAGATGGCTGCATGGGCCAAGTGTGGGAGGGGACCAGCCCCAGGTGGGCTGGTGCGCCCCCCTACCAAGGCCCAAGGCGCCTAGGGCTTGGGGGAAACCCTAAAGGGGGGCGCCCCCTTGCCTTGGGGGGCAAGGCAACACCCCTAGGCGCCGCCCCCTCCTCAGATTGGATCTGAGGGGGCCGGGCCCCCTCTCCCTTGCCCCTATATATATGTGGGGGGTGGGTGGGCAGCCGCACCCAAGTTCTGGCTCAGCCCTCCCCCTCTCCCAAGTACTCCTCCTCTCCCGTGGTGCTTGGCGAAGCCCTGCAGGATTGCCACGCTCCTCCACCACCACCACGCCGTTGTGCTGCTGCTGGACAGAGTCTTCCCCAACCTCTTCCTCTCTCCTTGCTGGATCAAGGCATGGGAGACATCACCGGGCTGCACGTGTGTTGAGCGCGGAGGTGCCGTCCGTTCGGCACTAGGATCTCCGGTGATTTGGGTCACGACGAGTACGACTCCTTCAACCCCGTTCTCTTGAATGCTTCCGCTTAGCGATCTACAAGGGTATGTAGATGCACTCTTCTTCCCCTTGTTGCTGGTTTCTCCATAGATAGATCTTGGTGACACGTAGGAAAATTTTGAATTTCTGCTACGTTCCCCAACAGTGGCATCATGAGCTAGGTCTATTGCATAGATTCTATTCACGAGTAGAACACAAAGTAGTTGTGGGCGTTGATTTTGTTCAATATGCTTACCGTTACTAGTCCAATCTTGTTTCGACGGTATTGTGGGATGAAGCAGCCCGGACCGACCTTACACGTACTCTTACGCGAGACAGGTTCCACCGACTGACATGCACTTGGTGCATAAGGTGGCTAGCGGGTGCCAGTCTCTCCCACTTTAGTCGGAACGGATTCGATGAAAAGGGTCCTTATGAAGGGTAAATAGCAATTGGCATATCACGTTGTGGTTTTGCATAGGTAAGAAACGTTCTTGCTAGAAACCCATAGTAGCCACGTAAAACATGCAAACAACAATTAGAGGATGTCTAACTTGTTTTTGCAGGGTATGCTATGTGATGTGATATGGCCAAGAAGAATGTGATGAATGATATGTGATGTATGAGATTGATCATGTTCTTGTAATAGGAATCATGACTTGCATGTCGATGAGTATGACAACTGGCAGGAGCCATAGGAGTTGTCTTTACTTATTGTATGACCTGCGTGTCATTGAACAACGCTATGTAATTACTTTACTTTATTGCTAACCGGTAGCCATAGTAGTAGAAGTAATAAGTTGGCGAGACAACTTCATGGAGACACGATGATGGAGATCATGATGATGGAGATCATGGTGTCATGCCGGTGACGATGATGATCATGGAGCCCCGAAGATGGAGATCAAAAGGAGCAAAATGATGTTGGCCATATCATGTCACTATTTTGATTGCATGTGATGTTTATCATGTTCCTACCTCTTATTTGCTTAGAACGACGGTAGTAAATAAGATGACCCCTCATTAAAATTTCAAGAAAGTGTTCCCCCTAACTATGCACCGTTGCGAAAATTCGTCGTTTCGAAGCACCACGTGATGATCGGGTGTGATAGATTCTTACGTTCACATACAACGGGTGTAAGCCAGATTTACACACGCGAAACACTTAGGTTAACTTGACAAGCCTAGCATGTACAGACATGGCCTCGGAACACAAGAGACCGAAAGGTCGAGCATGAGTCGTATAGTAGATACGATCAACATGAAGATGTTCACCGATGATGACTAGTTCGTCTCACGTGATGATCGGACACGGCCTAGTTGACTCGGATCATGTAATCACTTAGATGACTAGAGGGATGTCTATCTGAGTGGGAGTTCATGAGATGAACTTAATTATCCTAAACATAGTCAAAAGATCTTTGCAAATTATGTTGTAAGATCGCGCTTTAGTTCCACTGTTTAGATATGTTCCTAGAGAAAATATAGTTGAAAGTTGACAATAACGATTATGCGGACAGTAGAAAGCTTATGTCCTTAATGCACCGCTCAGTGTGCTGAACCCCAAACGTCGTTTGTGGATGTTGCGAACATCGGACATACACGTTTTGATAACTACGTGATAGTTCAGTTAAATGGTTTAGAGTTGAGGCACCAAAGACGTTTTCGAAACATCGCGGAACATATGAGATGTTTTGAGGGTTGAAATTGGGATTTCAGGCTCGTGCCCACGTCAAGAGGTATAAGACCTCCTACGATTTTCTTAGCCTGCAAACTAAGGGAGAAAAGCTCAATCGTTGAGCTTGTGCTCAGATTGTCTAAGTGCAACAATCACTTGAATCGAGTGGGAGTTGAACTTCTAGATGAGATAGTGATGTTTCTCCAAAGTCATTGCCACCAAGCTGCTAGAGCTTCGTGATGAACTATAACAAATCAGGGATGGATATGATGATCCTTGAGATATTCACGATGTTTGACACCGCGAAAGTAGAAATCAAGAAGGAGCATCAATTGTTGATGGTTAGTGAAACCACTAGTTTCAAGAAGGGCAAGGGCAAGAAGGGATACTTCATGAAACGGCAAATCAGCTGCTGCTCTAGTGAAGAAACACAAGGTTGAACCCAAACCCGAGACTAAGTGCTTCTGTAATAAGGGGAACAACCACTGGAGCAGGATTACCCTAGATACTTGGTAGATAAGAAGGCTGGCAAGGTCGATAGAAGTATATTGGATATACATTATGTTAATGTGTACTTTACTAGTACTCCTAGTAGCACCAGGGTAATAGATACCGGTTCGGTTGCTAAGTGTTAGTAACTCGAAATACAAAGCTACGGAATAAACGGAGACTAGCTAAAGGTGAGCTGACGATATGTGTTGGAAGTGTTTCCAAGGTTGATGTGATCAAGCATCGCACGCTCCCTCTTCCATCGAGATTGGTGTTAAAATAATTGTTACTTGGTGTTTGCGTTGAGCATAGACATGATTGGATTATGTCTATCGCAATACGGTTATTCATTTAAGGAGAATAATGGTTACTCTGTTTATTTGAATAATACCTTCAATGGTATTGCACCTAAAAGGAATGGATTATTGAATCTCGATCGTAGTGATACACATTTTCATGCCAAAAGATATAAGATAGTAATGATAGTACCACTTACTTGTGGCACTGCCATGTAAGTCATATTGGTATAAAACGCATGAAGAAGCTCCATGTTGATGGATCTTTGGACTCACTCGTTTTTGAAAAGTTTGAGACATGCGAACCATGTCTATTGGTGTATATGCATGAAGAAACTCCATGCAGATGGATCGTTTGGACTCACTTGATTTTGAATCACTTGAGATATGCAAATCATACCACATGGGCAAGATGACTGAAAAGCCTCGTTTTCAGTAAGATGGAACGAGATAGCAACTTGTTGGAAGTAACACACTTTGATGTGTGCAGTCCAATGAGTGCTGAGGCATGCGGTGAATTTCGTTATGTTCTTACTTCACGGATGATTTAAGTAGATACTGAGTATATTTACTTGATGAAACACAAGTCTGAATTATTGAATGATTCAAGTAATTTCAGAGTGAAGTTGAAGATCATTGTGACAAGAGGATAAAATGTCTATGATATGATCATAGAGATGAGTATCTGAGTTACGAGCTTTGGCACGCAATTAAGACATTGTGGAAATTGTTTCACAATTAATACCGCCTGGAACACCATAGTGTGATGGTGTGTCTGAACATCATAGTTGCACCCTATTGGATATGGTGCGTACCATGATGTCTCTTAACGAATTACCACTATCGTTCATGGGTTAGGCATTAGAGACAACCGCACTCACTTTAATAGGGCACCTCGTAATTCCGTTGAGACGACACCGTTTGAACTATGGTTTGGAGAAACCCAAGTTGTCGTTTCTTAAAAGTTTGGGGCTGCGACGCTTATGTGAAAAAAGTTTCATCGTGATAAGCTCGAACCCAAAATGGATAAATACATCTTCATAGGATACCCAAAATGGTTCGGTATACCTCCTGTCTCAGATCCGGAAGCAAAAGTAATTGTTTCTAGAAACGGGTCCTTTCTCGAGGAAAAGGTTCTCTCGAAAGAATTGAGTGGGAGGATAGTGGAGACTTGATGAGGTTATTGAACCATCACTTCAACCAGTGTGTAGCAGGGCACAGGAAGTTGTTCATGTGGCACCTACACCAATTGAAGCGGAAGCTAATGATAGTGATCATGATGCTTCGGATCAAGTCACTACCGAACCTCGTAGGTCAACAAGGATGCGTACTACTTCAGAGTGGTACGCAATCCTATCTTTGAGGTCATGTTGCTAGACAACAATGAACCTACGAGCTGTGGAGAAGCGATGGTGGGCCCGGATTCCGACGAATGGCTCGAGGCCATGAAATCCGAGAGAGGATCCATGACTTTGGAAGAAATACTTGATGGTCGTAAGGCTGTTGGGTACAGATGGATTTTAAGAGTAAGATAGACAATGATGGTAAGTATCACCATTAAGAAAGCTCGACTTGTCGTTCAGATGTTTTCCGACAAGTTCAAGGAGTTGACTATAATGAGACTTTCTCACTCGTAGCAATGCTAAGAGTCTGTTGGAATTATATTAGCAATTAATGCATGATTTATGAAATATTGAAGATAGGATGTCAAAACATTGTTTCCTCGACGATATGCTTGAGGAAAGGTTGTATGTGATACAACTAGAAGGTTTTTGTCAATCCTGAAAGACGCTAACAAGTATGCAAAACTCCAGCAATCCTTCTAAAGACTGGAGTAAGCATCTCGGAGTTGGAATGTACGCTTTGATGAGATGATCAAAGATTTTTGGTTTATACAAAAGTTTATGAGAAACTTGTATTTCCAAAGGAGTGGGAGCGCTATAGAATTTCTGATGAGTATATGTTGTTGACATATTGTTGATCAGAAATGATGTAGAATTTCTGGAAAGCATATGGGCTTATTTGAAAAGTGTTTTTCAATGGAGAACCTGGATTAAGCTACTTGAACATTGAGGATCAAGATCTATGAGGATTGATCAAAAAACGCTAAATGGTACTTTCAAATGAGCACATACCTTGACATGATCTTGAAGGTGTTCAAGATGGATCAGTCAAAGAAGGAGTTCTTCCCTGAGTTGTAAGGTATGAAGTTAAGAGTTAAAGCTCGACCACGGCAGAAGAGAGAGAAAGGATGAAGGTCGTCCCCTATGCTTCAGACGTAGGCTCTATAGTATGCTATGCTGTGTACCGCACCGGAAGTGTGCCTTGCCATGAGTCAGTCAAGGGGTACAAGAATGATCCAGGAATAGATCATTGGACAGCAGTCAAAATTGTCCTTGGAGTAAATAAAGGACATGTTTCTCAATTATGGAGGTGATAAAGAGTTCGGCGTAAAGGGTTACGTTGATGCAAGCTTTAACACCTATCCGAATGACTCTGAGTAGCAAACCGGATACGTATAGTGGAGCAACCATTTGGAATAGCTTCAAGTGGAGCGTGGAAGCAGCATTTACAATATGACATAGAGAATTGTGAAGTACATACGGATCTGAATGTTGCAGACCCGTTGACTAAAACCTCTCTCACAAGCAAAACATGATCAAACCCCAGAACTCATTGAGACTTAATCACATGGTGATGTGAACTAGTTTAGACACTAGTAAACTCTTTGGATGTTGGTCACATGGTGATGTGACCTATCAGTGTTAATCACATGGGATGTGAACTAGACTATTGACTCTAGTGCAAGTGGGAGACTGTTGGAAATATGCCCTAGAGGCAATGATAAATTAGTTATTATTATTATTATATTTCCTTGTTCATGATAATCGTTTATTATCCATGCTATAATTGTATTGATAGGAAACTCAGATACATGTGTGGGTACATAGACAACACCATGTCCCTAGTGAGCCTCTAGTTGACTAGCTCGTTCATCAATAGATGGTTATGGTTTCCTGACCATGGACATTGGATGTCGTTGATAACGGGATCACATCATTAGCAGAATGATGTGATGGACAAGACCCAATCCTAAGCCTAGCACAAAGATCGTATAGTTCGTATGCTAAAGCTTTTCTAATGTCAAGTATCTTTTCCTTAGACCATGAGATTGTGCAACTCCCGGACACCGTAGGAATGCTTTGGGTGTACCAAACGTCACAACGTAACTGGGTGGCTATAAAGGTGCACTACAGGTATCTCCGAAAGTGTCTGTTGGGTTGGCATGAATCGAGACTGGGATTTGTCACTTCGTGTGACTGAGAGGTATCTCTGGGCCCACTCGGTAGGACATCATCATAATGTGCACAATGTGAAAGAGTTGATCGCGGAATGATGTGTTACGGAAAGAGTAAAGAGACTTGCCAGTAACGAGATTGAACAAGGTATCGGTATACCGACGATCGAATCTCGGGCAAGTACAATACCGCTAGACAAAGGGAATTGAATACGGAATTGATTAAGTCCTTGACATCGTGGTTCATCCAATGAGATCATCGTGGAACATGTGGGAGCCAACATGGGTATCCAGATCCCGCTGTTGGTTATTGACTGGAGAACGTCTCGGTCATGTCTACATGGTTCCCGAACCCGTAGGGTCTACACACTTAAGGTTTGATGACGCTAGGGTTATAAAGGAAGTTTGTATGTGGTTACCGAATGTTGTTCGGAGTCCCGGATGAGATCCCGGACGTCATGAGGAGTTCCGGAATGGTCCGGAGGTAAAGATTTATATATGGGAAGTCCTGTTTAGGTCACCGGAAAAGTTCCGGGTGCTACCGTAATGTACCGGGACCACCGGGAGGGTCCCGGGGGTCCACCAAGTGGGGCCACCGGTCCCAGATGGCTGCATGGGCCAAGTGTGGGAGGGGACCAGCCCCAGGATGGGCTGGTGCGCCCCCCCACCAAGGCCCAAGGCACCTAGGGCTTGGGGGAAACCCTAAAGGGGGGGCGCCCCCTTGCCTTGGGGGGCAAGGCAACCCCCCTGGCCGCCGCCCCTCCTTAGATTGGATCTGAGGGGCCCGGGCCCCCTCTCCCTTGCCCCTATATATAAGTGGGGGGTGGGAGGGCAGCCGCACCCAAGTTCTAGCGCAGCCCTCCCCCTCTCCCAAGTACTCCTCCTCTCCCGTGGTGCTTGGGGAAGCCCTGCAGGATTGCCACGCTCCTCCACCACCACCACGCCGTTGTGCTGCTGCTGGACGGAGTCTTACCC
This sequence comes from Triticum aestivum, assembly GCF_018294505.1. Classification (NCBI taxonomy): domain Eukaryota; kingdom Viridiplantae; phylum Streptophyta; class Magnoliopsida; order Poales; family Poaceae; genus Triticum; species Triticum aestivum. Next base: position 513,811,092 of record NC_057813.1, read on the forward strand.
AACCTCTCCCTCTCTCCTTGCTGGATCAAGGCATGGGAGACGTCACTCGGCTGCACGTGTGTTGAACGCGGAGGTGCCGTCCGTTCGGCACTAGGATCTCCGGTGATTTGGATCACGACGAGTACGACTCCTTCAACCTCATTCTCTTGAACGCTTCCGCTTAGCGATCTACAAGGGTATGTAGATGCACTCTCCTTCCCCTCGTTGCTGGTTTCTCCATAGATGGATCTTGGTGACACGTAGGAAATTTTGAATTTATGCTACGTTCCCCAACAGTAGACAGTAATTTCCATCTCGCAAACACTTGCTTCGGGCAGCCCACAAATTATAGTGTGTGTTTAGCCGCTTCATTCAAAACTTTGGAGAATTAGCATTCACGTTTGCCCTGGGCTCTGGCAAACTAAATTCAAATCCAATATGTATTCGATTATGAATATCCATAGATAATTATATGTTTTGTTATTTATTTCTTCAAAACCACAACAAAGATTTATTCCACCTTTATATATGATTACGATTTAGAAATGCCATGATCTTCGAATTCAGTGGGTTGGATACACTCTGAGTCAAACAGTTATTTCATCCAATATAGTATGCTCACATGAAAAACAGTTCACCTTATGTCAATCATACAAGTACTGAGGATTACCTCGCCTAAAAAATCTGGATCATTACAACACATGGACAACATAGGGGGTCTTGCAACATAAACCATTCAGAGACATGACACAACGTGCAAGTACAATAATCTAATGACAATTTCAGCTGGTATCTAAAGAAGAACCGGGATTACCTTGGGCTTCAGATAGCAGAAATAACAGGACCTCCTCCGTCTTCAAATGTAACATTCTTACTTCCTCCAATTCTTGGGTTGCTTGCATAATGTGTGCTACTAATTCCGAAATTTCCAGCCTCAAGATAAAGATTACCTCATTCATGGCAGCCACACCATCTCTTTCTGCCTCTAGTAGAGCCTCAAGCACTATAATATCTGTGCTCAAACTGCTCCCCGGCGGTGTTTCCTCTGAACTGCTACCATCTGGTAACATGGATGGCGCACTGCTTCCACAAATAGATTCTGGGGTTGTACATTGTGTCCTAGTGTGAACAGCATCCTGGAAGGTTTCCGCTGGACATGAGTAAGAGATAGTTATCGTATGATCCAGGCAGTAAGCTTACATGGTAAACGACAGATGAATTATTGTCGAGCATGGCAAACTATATTTAAATGGTTCGAAGCAGCATCAGCCGAAAATAAATTAAAATGGTAAGATGAAACATGAAGGGAGTGTACCACCGCTATATTTAAGTTGCCAAGGCATCTAAGCAGTTGAAATAATCTGAGAAAGCACTTAACAGTGTGGCCTCATATAAACTACGAAGACAGTCTTGTGATGAAGTTGAGAGGAAAAGTTAAGGACTCAAATGAAATAGGCATGCATTTCTTTACGATAGTATAGCAGGCACTGCTGACATATTGGCCAACTCAGGTATAGCGTAACAATAAACAAGCATTTGAATCAAGCAATACAACAAAGCAGACAACTGAACTATTTGTAATTCGGTAGGATCACAGGTTGAGGGCACAAGCCAAGAAAGCAGCCCACTCGCATTACATTTCACATGTACTAAAACACACTGGCTTACCATATGTTGCTGTGAAGCCTCGCTGCTGTTGCAATGTTCTTTGAAGGTATCGTCAGCATCCCATGGTTGCAAATCTAGTTGTTGTAGTTTATTCTGCACCCTCTATTTAGGTAAAATTAAATTTAATCGCATGCACTGGTCCGAATTGATCATCAATGGTTCATCTAAACTAATGAAAGAAGGGTGTGTGCATACATGACAATATATCTGCTTCCCTCTATTTTTATGCTTGTTTGAGGTGCCAGCCCCAAAAGAAGAAATATCTTGCTTGATGGGGTTGGAAGCTCCATAACTAATAGAAGCATCAAATTAGTCATGCAACTTGGGAAGATCAAGAACACAGAAATAAGTAATGAATAGAGGCTCGGAGCAGTGATGTAATAGCTAGCATCAGAAAATGTTGGGTAAAACAAACAAAAAGCAGCGGAACCACATGCTAGCTTGCTGATGTGTAATTAATCATAGAGAACATTAGGCAGTCTGATGGAACCAACAGGTGGCATCAGAACAACACCTTTATCATAAATATAGCTTGCAAGAAGTAAAATAGTAGGCAGTGATATCTAGGAAGTAAAGTAATACTTAGGACAACTAAAGCATATTAACTATATGTGCACTGGTATGTAATTTAGCACATGTAACATGTTCACTGCCAGAAGTATGGCCCTATAGGTGCAAGCAGAATAACGCGTCTCATGAAAAATTGAATGATGCCCTGAAGAAATTCAAAGGTGCGGTGGTTATGCTAAGAAAGTGAACGTAGGCGTTGGCCGTTGGATAATAGTACCTGATTCTTGGCGGCATATGGGTATTGTTGTCATACTTGATAGCTAAGGGTCGTCGATTGTGCTTGTGTTGCGGTTGAGTTTGGGCCGGCTATCGTTGTCGCTGAAGCGGCTCCAGTGCTACGGTTGCGGCACCTGTCGACATACAAGAAAGCTCATCTATGGTAAGTGAACAGTTGCATGATAAAGAGAAAAACCGAAGGAGTACAAATCAAAATAACCTGATGAGATTGCGGCATCAGTAAAGCAGGGCCGGTGGAGTTGAATATGGTGTTTGTGGAGTGGGTCCGGTGAAGTGGACGAAGGGTTCGGCGGGCGCGTTGTACAATGCTTTCGGTGAGGCGGATTTGTTGCGATGGACGAGGGCTTGTATGAAGGGACAGCAAAGGGGCAGACAAGGGAGTTAGTGAAGGGCCTACACTGTGGTGGACGAGGGCGCCGGTTAAGCAGATCCGGCGTGGTGGACCATGATGGCGGTCAAGGAGATCTGGAGCGGTGGACAAGCCAGTCGCTGAAGCGGCTCCGATGAACTGGTGAGTTGGCAGTTGGGGGTTCCAAGGTGTGGAAGGTAGATCCGGCGGGGTGTGAGGTCCACCGCTACGGTAGAGGACTAGATTCGGCGACTTGGCATGGTTGGGGGGGGGCGGGGAGGGGAAGGGGAGGGGCTCTGGGAAGAATGTTGGGGGCAAAGAGGGGAAAACAATGGAGTTACCAAAGCAGCCCTTTTCTGTTCATATGGCAGGGGTAAAACAGGAATATCGCAGGCCTAAACTTTCGTACGTGAGATATTTCGATGTGAGCGGGAAGTTTGAAAGCTTTTGGCGCCTGAAATTATATTCCGCTCTTGTACAACCGACTATATCATGGCCGAGAATTTGTTTGCTTTGCACGCAAAAAAATAGTGCAAGTTTTGAAAATCAATGTCTCCAACTCGAAACTTAGATTGTCCATTCAATTCAAATATGGATCATTGAGCTAGTACAAGCAAATACCATCATACGGTCCAATTCAAATGAAATTCCAAATGCGTTTATCCTAAATATGATGACAACAGCAAAAATGTGTATGTGTATGAATAAAGTGGATGATTATAAAGTTTGAACATGCCCGTATGTGTATATCTCTGGGTTTGATATATGAATTTGAAATCACGAAATCCTGACTTAAAAAATGTACCTCTGTTTAAATGAATTACAAAAGCTAATGATGGAGTCGAATTCCAAAATTCCAGTCTTAGGTTTGTAATTCTGGTACATCAAGGTATATCACACATGTTCAAAAGTATCGTTATCTCATAGTCCAAACTGTGAAACAAATTGATCAACCATGAGTGCACATACTATTGACCGTGTATATCTCAATTACACTAAAGTCCCTCAAATATATATAGACACCTCACTCTTTATCTGAAGGCAACCCCCCCCCCCCTCATCGCCCCCACACACAGAGAAGTCGTTCTCTCCCCCAAACACCAACACACGAGCACATTAACACCCCTCTCTCTTCTAAAGTCCGGACCCCAATATAGGTCTCTATCACTTTGTCTCTCGGGCATGCACACATTTCTTCCCCCACTCTCTAGGTCTCCCGGCATCTCTCTTTCCCAAGCACATGCACTACGTAGAGTGTATCTTTCCCATACACACAAAACGTCGCCCCCAAACATCCATCTCCCTAGTTATGTGATTCTCGCACACTCACCTCACACACCACCCCCACTGCAAACAAGCACACTTTGTCTCCTTGTGCACCACTCTCCTCTTTCTATCTCTCCCACATGCGGACCCGCCCCAGCTCCTTTCCTGTATACATATATATCGTGACTCTTTCCATAGCTCCCTAATGTATCATCGTTCTCGATCTCGCACATTGTTCTCCACACCATCTATTCTAGATCTCTCATGAAGTCCCTATCACACACATGATGACTCGCTTCCCTTGCGTCTCCGTACATAGGCTAATTTCGAACAACACATCAACATTGTCTCCCTATCTATACAGCATTTATGGACACAAATGACCCCTCTCTCGCCCCCTCTCTTCCTCTCTCTCTCTCTCTCTCTCTCTCTCTCCGTTGCTATATCTCTCTCTCTCTCGCTCTCGCTCTCACACCCCTCTCCCACACACAGTCGATGTCTCCTCCAAATAGTCTGCTCCCCCCGCCCGCACCCATGCTATCCCGCTACTACACATGTCACACCATTCCCCCTTCCCTTATATACTAGGTTTACATCATTAGTGGTCTCTCTACTCCACATACACACACTCCCTCTCACACACAAACGCGCACACAAACACACACAGACATGCACAAACACCCATTTATTTGGATCCTCATCTCTCCTGATGTCCGCATGTGTATCTCACACACTCACTCTATAATTATGTATATGTGTCTCCACGTTACACAACACAAAGCCCCATGTACATGTCTCTCTCTATCCTCCACACACATAGACACAAAGAATCTGTTATCATTGCCTCAGTCTCTAGACATATCACACACGCACACTGTCTCTCTCTCTCTCGCAAACACGCTCAACAAGGGTTTCTCTGTGAATAACTTACCGTCTATTCATCAACAGTTGTGGCAGTACGACGAACACGAGACATGAAAATGATTAATCTACATGTGCTTAGACCACCTAGTATGACTACTAGGACTAGAGCAAGCCAAAAAGCACGCCGCCGTCATCCCCTCCTTATCGGCGACGGGAAAATCTTTGTTTTACCTAATCAAGAAGTCATTGTGCTAAGGCCCCACATGCGGAGGCATTGAATAGAATGTAGATGCTAGTTTACGGAAACAAGTACCGATAATATGTTTGTATCTCCATACTGATATTTCTTCTCTTATAAAAAACCGAGTTGGTGATGATGGTACGCGTGCCATCTTGCAATATAGACTATCCGATCTATATATGACGGATGGAAATTAAACTAAAAGATACCCGCACCCCTCTCCACATTTGCAGACAAGGCCTTATGATGGGAGCATCCTACGGCTATCTTCATGTACACCATCATAGCACCTCAAGCCCCAAATGAACCTACCGGACTTAAGGTGAACTTGCTCCTCTTCGAGATTTACATGAATATCCTTTGGACTTGGTCACTACCTCAAATGGAAACTCTGTGCATTCATAGGTACAAAGGAGATGACCGGGAGGACACGAGTAGGAGATCCAATCATACATGAAGGAGAAGAGCGAAGAAGGAAGCGAGGAGGCGAAACCCCCTGGACACCCCGGGTGCTCGGCCCCTTCAACTCCAGGTGCCCGGCAACCACCTCCCGGGCGCTGCCCTTGCTTGGTCTGGGTGCCCGACCACTTGGCTCCCAGGTGCCCGGGCCCCTGCCAGCCTCCAGCCGCACCCCCCTGGGTGCCCGGGCCTTGGGCAACGGGGTGCCCGGCCCCTACCCAGCCGGTCGCCTGGTGCAACCCCGGGTGCCCGGCCACCTCCCAGCCGCCCCTGTATGGGTCGGGTGCCCGGTCCCTTTCTCCTCGGGTGCCCGGCCGAACCTGGGCGCAGCTCCCTGACCGGTCCGGGTGCCCGGCCAGTTTGTCCCCGGGTGCCCGAACCCCTCCTCCGTGGTTACTCGATTTAGGTGCCTTTTGGTCCTTTGTGCCCCTCTTTCTCCAATTTTCATCCCTAGCCTTTATATACTCATCTCCTAGCTCATTTGGAAGGTTAGCAAAGTATTAGATAAAACATTGTGAGCTTTTCTCCTTGTATCTCCTCCTCTTGGAGATCAAGATCCCTCTTGGGAAGAATCCTTGTGGATTACAAGACCTCCCAAGGGAGTAGATCATCATCAAGACCCCTCTTGGGAAGAATCCTTGTGGACTACAAGACCTCACATCCTCTAGGAGTGGGAATAACTTTACCTTGTGCTTGTTTCCTTGGATTGATCTTGTAATCTTGTGGATCTCATGTATGCTAATCTAGTGGATGTGATATTTGGGTTTGTTTGAGTGATTTGTGCCTTGTGTTCTTGAGTGTTCTTCCTCGTTCCCCCCTCCAAGTGTGAAAAGATCCCCTCTAGGGTTTCACCCTACAACATCTTGGTATCATGAGCAAGGTTGATTCACATCTTGGAGTCCCATCCCCCCATTTGCTAGCTTGATTTTGCTGTTTTTCGTCCAAATTTGAAAATCCCCACAAAAATAGCCCCCAAAATTTTTCTTGCAATTTGTTGGATCTTGTGAGATTTAGTTGTTTTGGTCCATAGATCTGATGTTTGGCAAGTGGGTCTAGCCCCTCCCCAATAATCTACACCCTTCCCACCATGAAATCCACTGAATTTTGCTTTTTCTCCAAAATTTCCGCCCAAATAGTCGACCATCGGGTGCCCGCACCTCGAACCACCGGGCACCCGCACCCCTGGTCCATTTCCCCCTGACCACCTCGGGCACCCGCACCTCCCACCCCCGGGTGCCCGCACCCCCCGAATCAGCCCAACACCTCCACCAATTTGACCATAACTTCCAACTCCCAAGTCCGTTTTGTGTTCTTTAGCTCGTTTGGAAGCTCTTGACTTCCCCCATCCACTCATCTCATTACCACCACCATTAGCCCCCATCCAAAAATCATCACAAAAACACCCACCTTCCACATTTGACCGATTTGGAGTTGCATTTTCTATTTCCTAAGGTGTTTCATCTACTTAGGAGCGGGTGCCATCGACATCACCATCATCGCCTCGGAGTCATCTTCACCGCTAACCATAAGAAAGGATGGTAAACTCGATGACACTTACTTCTTATCATGCTTTTGCATTGATAGCCCGAGCCATTTTGCGTTGCTTACCCATCAAGACTAGCAAGTTGAGAATTGCCAGGCCACACTATTGTGCACCGTAGTGATCGTGTTATCATCTTTGTGCCATAAGTCTCTCCTGTGCATATCTTACATACTTGTCTCATATCATACTCGGCTCGAGCATCAAGCTTAGAAAAAAAAGATAAAAAGAAGAAAAGCTTTTAAGCAAAAGAGAAGCAACAAAGAGCTTGTAAGCAATAGCATTGAGCCATTTGCATAGTTATATCATCTTGGTCATCGCATAGATAGCATAGTTGGAATTGAAGACGGCACATTTCTCTCATAGGTTGGTGCACAAGCGTATCTTTCCCATTTGAGCAACCGAGCTAGCGTCTCTCTAGCATTCGCACAACAAGAGCATCTTCCGTGATTGCACATTTTGAGCTCACTCCTTGGTTGTGCGGATCCCATCAATCTTCCGTGCGTGTGTTCCTAGTGATATCTTTGGGTTTGATCTATTTGCTTTACTTGCATTTTTGTGAACCTTCTCAACCTTATCGATATCTTGATTAACATTTTCTTGAAATTTTTGCCACCATCTTAACCGAGCTCCTCCATAAGCCTCTTATTTGTAGGTGTGAGAAACAAACCCGGTTCCAATTCTCCTATTGTGCCATTACACTGAGTAACTTCGGTATTGTTCTCTCATTTTCCTACTCACCCCACTTGGTTATGATGGATAGGCCAAGGTCGTTGGTGAAGCCTATTTTTGAGGATCAAGGTGGTGATAACGGCTACGTCACCAAGAACCACTTCATCGCGCAACGAGCGCTACATCAAGAGAAGCTCCCCAAGCTCAAGTCCGTGACTTCCAAAAGCTACTATGACCTCGACAATGACCACGAGCTTCCTTTCTATGGGACTCAAGACCCCGAGGAGTATCTCGAGTGGGAGTGCAAGATGGACGACTACCTCAAGCTACATCAAGTCCCTTCCGAAGACCAAGTGAAGCGCGCCTCAAGTAACTTCCACGATTACGCGCCGACATGGTGGCTTCATACACCTTCGACGACCTTCGTCACGAGTTGGCCCAAGACGAAGAAATCTATGCGGCGAGCGTTTTTGCCTTCCACCTACACGGAACATCTTCAACGCCAATTGGAGAACACCATCCAAGGATCCAAGTCCCTCGACGAGTACTTCCTCAAGATGAAGAAAGCCTTGCGACGAGCCGGTGTGGACGACCCCATTTGGATGAAGTTCTACTTCATGATGGGATTGAACAACGACATCTCCAAGATTATCTTCCTCGAGAACTACAAGTCCCTTGACGACAACTACATTGGTGCTCTCAAGGCGGAACAAAAACTTATGAAGGCCAAGACTTCTCCCCCCAAGCACACTTCTCGAAGACCAACCTCAAGGATGGCGAGCATGAGGCTAGTACCACCATGATGTCCAAGCCTGACAAGCTCCAAGACTACACTCCCAAGTTCGACTCCACCGCCATCCCTCTTTGTGGCATTGATGATGCCGAGTCTACTTCGACTCTTTTCGAAGACGGTGCGGTGACGAGTATAACTATGGAGACCCTCAAGGAGCAAGCTTTCAAGGCAAGCGACACGGTGGCAAGCAAGGATGATGCTTCCATCTTTGGAGGCAAGAGTGATGATGTACCATCTTCGGCCTTCATCCACAGCGACGACGATGAGAAGGTTGAGCATGGGACTATCCCTTCAAGCAAGGCGGCGATAGGCGTTGAGCATGGAGACATTTGCACCAACATCTCTCTGACACCCACATATGAAGAGATGCCCCAACTCACATGTGAGGAGAGCCACTACCACATGAGTGACATGAGTGACTACACCATATGTGACTTTGAGTGCATTTCCTATGAGAGGATGAGTGTGACCACCACTAGACCCACACTTGAGAGCATGCCACACATCCTACGTGAGGCTGAGAGCCATTTGAGTGACTCCACTAACCATATGAGTGAGTGCATCCTTAAGGGAGTGAGTGAGCCACAACACTTAGTGAGTGAGGTAGTTGACATGGCATGTGAAGCCACTATGATTTCTCATGACTTAACCTCTACGCCGAGTGTATTTTGTTCTTTGGTGCTAGGTATCCTACATGACATCATGCCTATCCTAGATGAGTCCATACCTCCAATGGAGACGACGATGGACATGGTGGAATATGATGCACCCCCACATGGTTTCATCAAGATGAAGATGACAATGAGTGGATCTTCGACACCTCACCTACAACACATGAGCGATGCTCCAAAGGAAACATAGGTGATGATGCTTCTCTTGTCCAACTAGTGGACTCTCTTGCAAATGATTGCTTGCATGATGACGATCACCTTATGGATTCACCACGTACTATGTCTTATACATGCTTAGATATGCCACCTATTTATGATGAATATGATGATGAGCATGTTGATTTTTCTAGTTGTGATACTATGCTACATAGGATATCTTGTGAAAAATCTAGCGGTCACATCATGTTTGACAATCCATTAAACTTGTCATATGCTATGGGTGAGATTTCCCATAATTGCTTACATCTTATGAATACCATTCATAACAATGCTCTAGATATCACTAGTGATGCATTCCACAATTTGAGTCTCCATTATGCTATACATAATAACAAACCTCTCATGATGGATGACATGTTTCTATATCACGCATCTCATTTATTTGAACATTGTCTATTTTGTGTTAACCAACACATGCACGTGCGCATCATAAGGGATGATGTGTACATATACCACGCACACACAATTTTCCCTTTGCCTTTGTTTTGTGTAGGTACTTATGAACACTCGTCAACCTCACAATCCCATGAGTTGACGAAACGAGCTCTTGAGAGCAACGATGCTTTGGGATTCATTGGTTTACCCTTACCACCGTTCCCTTCGTGCATGGACTACACGCCCCTCTTTTACTTGGCTCTCACATGGATATGGGCTATATATCACTTGTTATGTTATGCCCATTTTTCTCGTGTTCACTTTGCATGCTATGCCTCTTTCCATGACTTTGCCATGCAATTGTGACACTTGCTTGCACTTACATATGATTCACCATTATACTACTTCTACGTGTATTTGCCTTCTTGGTGGAGATACTTCTTACTATTTCCATGTTTACCTTGTGCCACATGCTATTGTTGATTCTTGTGTTGGGAGAGTCATATTGTTCAATTGCTATTTACATAGGATTTCTTGCCAATACAATGATGATACATTACTCATATCTTTCTTTCATGCTTGTGATATGTCATGTGCATTATATATGCTCACTATTTGCACACATGACATGATTGCCATGATTATCTCTAGTATGTTGCATCTTCTCCCTACTAGCTTGCTTGACTTAATCACTATGATTGCTTGCTATATTGCATCACCAATGTTCCACTCTTACTTGGTTTCTTGGGTTGATGACATATATGTTCATGCATTTCACATGATATATCTTGATCATTGTCACTTGTCTCAAATAGTTGCATCTCTCATATTCACTTGTTGTGAGTGAAACCATGCTATACTTGTTGATCTCGGAGACTTGAACAGCTTACTTGTGATGCATGCTTGCTTGTTTGAGCCTAATTTATTTGGTTGTTGTTGCATCATATGCTTCCTTACAATGCCATGTCCCATTGTCCTTTCTTATGATAAGAATGACTAAATACTTGTTGGGGGACTCACCATACGAATAGGTTCTGCATCTTCGCTAACCTCATTTGTTTTTCCAAGTGTTTGTAATGTTCTTTCATTTTGAGGGATTCACAAGGCGGTACTATCAGAGGCATCTTGGGCATGCGAAGGCATACACATTGCGCGACAACAACATTTTCGACATACTCATCAAGGTGCATTCCTTCCTTGTGAGCCATCCTCACATATCCTTGGATTTCATGGATGCACCACCCGTATACCACTCTTGCCATGACATTGACCATTGGTATATCAACACTCTTTTGGCACATTAGACCCAAACCTTCATATTTGTTGATTGTGTGCCAACATGCCATGCTCCATGGTCATATCATACCCATAACAAATTTGCATCTTATGCATGGATTGACTCACATTATGATTTCCTTGTTGCATCTTGTATCCCCATGTCATCCATGATATATAAGCTTTTTCATTTCCATAGCAAATTTGTTGTGCTCTCTCTTGATGGACTCTTCATACATATTGATCACATTGCCAATCATCAATTGCATGATCACATACCCACATTGAGCATCATTTACCTTGTTCATGCTTTTGATACAAAATCCCATTACAACATCATATTGCATAATGGTAGCATTTGCAACTTCTTGCACAATGAGCTTGATCACATGAATGTTGTATGCCATGCTCTTTCATTTTGCTACGATTCATGCTCATTGCCATTCCCGATTTCATTGGACAGCCTCATGCTTAAATGATGGAAACTTTGCGTCTGCTAACCATTGTATTTCCAAATGTCCCTTGTGTTTGCTCTTTTTGCATTTCTACCATTCCGACGACACCTTGGAGTACTTTGCTCGTGGCGTGACATACACCTCGTCCAACTACAAGTCCATCCATGCCTACCGTGTACATGACGATATGGTTTACGATCTGAGTACGCATCTTTCCCAAGGGGGAGGAGATGATGTGCATCATCCTATGGCTATCTTCATGTACACAATCATAGCACCTCAAGCCCCAAGTGAACCTATCGGACTTAAGGTGAACCCGCTCCTCTTCGAGATTTACATGAATATCCTTTGGACTTGGTCACTACCTCAAACGGGAACTCTGTGCATTCATAGGCACCAAGGAGATGACCGGGAGGACACGAGGACGAAGATCCAAGCATACATGAAGGAGAAGAGTGAAGAAGGAAGTGAGGAGGCGAAACCCCCTGGACACCCCGGGTGCCCGACCCCTTCAACTCCGGGTGCCTAGCCACCACCTCCCGGGCGCTGCCCCCACTTGGTCCGGGTGCCCGGCCATGATAAGTCCATTTTGCATCATGCATTTATATCAATATTTATTGCATTATGGGCTGTTACTACACATTATATCTCAATACTTATGGCTATTCTCTCTTATTTTACAAGGTTTACCATGAAGAGGGGGAATGCCGGCAGATGGAATTCTGGTTGGAAAAGGAGCAATCGTTGGAAACCTATTCTGCACAGCTCCAAAAGTCCTGAAACTCCACGAAACAACTTTTTGGAATTAATAAGAATTTCTGAGCGAAATAAATACACCAGGGGGCCCACACCCTGTCCATGAGACAGCCCCCCCCTATAGGGCGCGCCCCCTATCTCCTGGGCCCCCTGGTGGGCTCCCCGGTGTCCATCTTCTGCTATATCATCGCTTTTACCTGGAAAAAATCATGGGCAAGCTTACGGGACGAAACTCCACCGCCATGAGGCGGAACCTTGGCGGAATCAATCTAGGGCTCTGGCGGAGCTGTTCTGCCGGGGACACTTCCCTCTGGGAGGGGGAAATCATCACCAACGTCATCACCAATGATCCTCTCATCGGGAGGGGGTCAATCTCCGTCAACATCTTCACCAGCACCATCTCCTCTCAAAACCCTAGTTCATCTCTTGTATCCAATCTTGTATCAAAACCACAAATTGGTACCTGTGGGTTGCTAGTAGTGTTGATTACTCCTTGTAGTTGATGCTAATTGGTTTACTTGGTGGAAGATCATATGTTCAGATCCTTTATGCATATTATTACTCCTCTGATTATGAACATGAATATGATTTGTGAGTAGTTACGTTTGTTCCTGAGGACATGGGTGAAGTCTTGCTATTAGTAGTCATATGAATTTGGTTTCGTTCGATATTTTGATGAGATGTATGTTGTCTTTTCCTCTAGTGGTGTTATGTGAACATCGACTACATGACACTTCACCGTTGTTTGCCCTAGAGGAAGGCATCGGGAAGTAATAAGTAGATTATGGGTTGCAAGAGTGACATAAGCTTAAACCCTAGTTTATGCGTTGCTTTGTTAGGGGCTGTTATGGATCCATATGTCTAATGATGTGGTTAGGTTTACCTTAATACTTCTTTTGTAGTTGTGGATGCTTGCAATAGGGGTTAATCATAAGTGGGATACTTGTCCAAGTTAGGGCAGTACCCAAGTTCCAGTCCACCCACATATCAAATTATCAAAGTACCGAACGCGAATCATATGAACATGATGAAAACTAGCTTGACGATAATTCCCAATGTGTCCTCGGGAGCTCCTTCATTATTATAAAAAATTGTCCAGGCTTATCCTTTGCTACAAAAAGGATTGGGCCACCTTGCTGCACTTTATTTACTTTATTTACTTGTTGCTCGTTACTATTTATCTTATCACAAAACTATCTATTACCTACAATTTCAATGCTTGCAGAGAAAACCTTACTGAAAACCGCTTATCATTTCCTTCTGCTCCTCGTTGGGTTCGACACTCTTACTTATCAAAAGGACTACGATAGATCCCCTACACTTGTGGGTCATCAAGACTCTTTTCTGGCGCCGTTGCCGGGGAGTGAAGCGCTTTTGGTGAGTGGAACTTGGTAAGGAAACATTTATATAGTGTGCTGAAATTTTCTGTTACTTGTCACTATGGAAACTAATCCTTTGAGGGGCTTGTTTGGGGTATCTTCACCCCAACCAGAAGAGCAAAGAGTTGCTCCTCAACCTACTGAACTTTATGAAAATATTTACTTTGAGATTCCTTCGGGTATGATAGAGAAACTGCTAGCTAATCCATTTGCAGGAGATGGAACATTGCATCCCGATTTACACCTTATCTTTGTGGATGAAGTTTGTGGATTATTTAAGCTTGCAGGTATTCCCGATGATGTTGTCAAAAGGAAGGTCTTCCCTTTATCTTTGAAGGGAGATGCATTGACATGGTATAGGCTATGTGATGATACGAGATCTTGGAATTATAAGCGATTGAAGTTGGAATTTCACCAGAAGTTCTATCCTATGCATCTTGTTCATCGTGATCGTAATTACATATATAATTTCTGGCCTCGCGAAGGAGAAAGCATCGCTCAAGCTTGGGGGAGGCTTAAGTCAATGTTATATTCATGCCCCAATCATGAGCTCTCTCGGGAAATGATTATTCAGAATTTTTATGCTCGCTTTCTCTTGATAATCGCAACCTGCTCGATACTTCCTGTGCTGGTTCTTATATGCTGAAGACTATTGATTTCAAATGGGACTTATTGGAAAGAATTAAACGCAACTCTGAAGATTGGGGTTCCGACGATGGTAAGGAGTCAGGTATGACACCTAAGTTCGATTGTGTTAAATCTTTTATGGATACCGATGCTTTTCGTGGATTTAGCGCTAAGTATGGACTTGACTCTGAGATATTAGCTACTTTTTGTGAATCTTTTGCTACTCACGTTGATCTCCCTAAAGAGAAGTGGTTTAAATATAATCCTCCTGTAGAAGTGAAAGTAGTTGCACCTATTACAGTCGAAGAAAAGACTATTACCTATAGTGATCCTATTGTTCCTACTGCTTATGTTGAAAAACCTCCTTTTCCTGTTAGGATAAAGGATCATGCTAAAGCTTCGACTGTTGTTCGTAAGAGTAATACTAGGACTTATACACCTCCTGAGCAAATTAATGTTGAACCTAGTATTGCTATGGTTAAAGATCTCTTGGATGAGGACTTAGATGGGCATGTTATTTCTTTCTTGGGCGAGACTGCTAATATTGCTAGACCTGATACTAAGACACGTAGACCTGTCGTAGGCATGCCTATTATTTCTGTTAAAATAGGAGATCATTGTTATCATGGCTTATGTGATATGGGTGCTAGTGCTAGTGCGATACCTTATGATCTTTATAAAGAAATTATGCACGACATTGCACCCGTTGAATTAGAAGACATTGATGTTACTATTAAGCTTGCTAATAGGGATACCATTAAACCTATTGGGATTGTTAGAGATGTTGAAGTTTTGTGTGGGAAGGTTAAATACCCTGCTGATTTCCTTGTTCTTGGTTCCCCACAAGATGATTTTTGTCCCATTATTTTTGGTAGACCCTTCTTGAATACTGCTAGTGCTAAGATTAATTGTGAAAAGAATATTGTCACTGTTGGCATAAATGGTATGTCTCATGAGTTTAATTTCGCTAAGTTTAGTAGACAACCTCGTGAAAGGGAACCACCTAGCAAGGATGAGATTATTGGTCTTGCTTCCATTGCTGTTCCTCCAACTGATCTGTTAGAACAATATTTGCTAGACCATGAAAACGATATGTTTATGAAGGAAAGGGAAGAAATAGACGAAGTGTTCCTTAAACAGGAACCTATGCTGAAACATAACCTTCCCGTTGAAATTCTTGGGGATCCCCCTCCACCCAAGGGTGATCCCATGTTTGAACTCAAACCGTTACCTGATAATCTTAAGTATGCTTATCTTGATGAAAAAGAAATATATCCTATTATTATTAGTGCTAACCTTTCAGAGAAAGAAGAAGAAAGATTATTGAAAACTCTGAAGAAGCACCGAGTAGCTATTGGATATACTCTTGATGATCTTAAGGGCATTAGTCCCACATTATGTCAACACAAGATTTCAGTGGAGAAAGATGCCAAACCAGTTAGAGATCCTCAAAGACGATTAAATCCCAAGATGAAGGAAGTGGTAAGAAAGGAGATACTAAAGCTCCTTGAGGCATGTATTATTTATCCCGTTGCTGATAGTGAATGGGTAAGCCCTGTCCATTGTGTCCCTAAAAAGGGAGGTATTATCGTTGTTCCTAATGATAAAGATGAATTGATCCCGCAAAGAATTATTACAGGTTATAGGATGGTAATTGATTTCCATAAGTTAAATAAAGGTACCAAGAAACATCATTACCCTTTACCTTTTATTGATCAAATGCTAGAAAGGCTATCCAAACACACACATTTTTGCTTTCTAGATGGTTATTCTGGTTTCTCTCAGATACCTGTGTCAGCGAAGGATCAATCTAAAACTACTTTTACTTGCCCTTTTGGTACTTTTCTTATAGACGTATGCCTTTTGGTTTATGTAATGCACCTGCTACCTTTCAAAGATGCATGATGGCTATATTCTCTGATTTTTGTGAAAAGATTTGTGAGGTATTCATGGATGACTTCTCCGTCTATGGATCCTCTTTTGATGATTGTTTGAGCAACCTTGATCGAGTTTTGCAGAGATGTGAAGACACTAGTCTCGTCCTGAATTGGGAAAAGTGTCACTTTATGGTTAATGAAGGCATTGTCTTGGGGCACAAGATCTCCGAGAGAGGTATTGAAGTTGATAAAGCCAAAGTTGATGCTATTGAAAAGATGCCATGTCCCAAGGACATAAAAGGTATAAGAAGTTTCCTAGGTCATGCCGGTTTTTATAGGAGGTTCATTAAGGACTTTTCTAAAATCTCTAGGCCTCTGACTAATTTATTGCAAAAAGATATTCCTTTTGTCTTTGATGATGATTGTGTAGAAGCGTTTGAAGTGCTTAAGAAAGCTTTGATCACTGCACCTATTGTTCAGCCACCTGATTGGAATTTACCTTTTGAAATTATGTGCGATGCTAGTGATTATGCTGTAGGTGCTGTTTTAGGGCAAAGAGTTGATAAGAAATTGAATGTTATCCAGTATGCTAGTAAGACTCTTGATACTGCCCAGAGAAATTATGCTACTACTGAAAAAGAGTTCTTAGCAGTTGTGTTTGCATGTGATAAGTTCAGACCTTATATTGTTGATTCTAAAGTTACTATTCACACTGATCATGCTGCTATTAAATATCTCATGGAAAAGAAAGATGCTAAGCCTAGACTCATTAGATGGGTTCTCTTGCTCCAAGAATTTGACTTGCATATTATTGATAGAAAGGGAGCTGAGAACCCCGTTGCAGATAACTTGTCTAGGTTAGAGAATGTTCTTGATGACCCACTGCCTAGTAATGATAGCTTTCCTGATGAACAATTAGCGGTCATCAATGCTTCTCGTACTCCTCCTTGGTATGCTGATTATGCTAATTACATTGTTGCTAAATATTTACCGCCTAGTTTCACATACCAGCAAAAGAAAAAGTTCTTTTATGATTTAAGACATTACTTCTGGGATGATCCACACCTTTATAAAGAAGGAGTAGATGGTGTTATTAGACGTTGTGTGCCTGAGCATGAACATGAACAAATTCTACGTAAGTGTCACTCTGAATCTTATGGAGGACACCACGCTGGAGATAGAACTGCACACAAGGTACTACAATCTTGTTTTTATTGGCCTACTCTCTTTAAAGATGCTCGTAAGTTTGTCTTATCTTGTGATGAATGTCAAAGAATAGGTAACATTAGTAGACGTCAAGAAATGCCTATGAATTATTCTCTTGTTATTGAACTGTTTGATGTTTGGGCCTTTGATTATATGGGACCTTTTCCCGCCTCTAATGGTTATACACATATTTTAGTTGCTGTTGATTAAGTTACTAAGTGGGTAGAAGCTATTCCAACTAGTAGTGCTGATCATAACACTTCTATTAAAATGCTTAAAGAAGTTATTTTTTCCAAGGTTGGAGTCCCTAGATATCTTATGACTGATGGTGGTTCACATTTCATTCATGGTGCTTTCCGTAAGATGCTTGATAAGTATGATGTCAATCATAGAATAGCATCTCTTACCATCCGTAGTCTAGTGGTCAAGTAGAGTTGAGCAATAGAGAGCTCAAATTAATTTTGCAAAAGACTGTGAATAGAGCTAGAAAGAATTGGTCCAAAAAACTTGATGATGCATTATGTGCCTATAGATATGCATACAAAAATCCTATGGGTATGTCTCCCTATAAGATGGTTTATGGAAAAGTGTGTCATTTACCCCTTGAACTTGAACATAAAGCATATTGGGATATTAAAGAGCTCAATTATGATTTCAAGCTTGCCGGTGAGAAGAGGTTATTTGTTATTAGCTCACTTGATGAATGGAGAACCCAAGCCTATGAGAATGCCAAGCTTTTCAAAGAAAAAGTCAAACGCTGGCATGATAAGAGGATACAAAAGCGTGAGTTTAACATAGGAGATTATGTGTTATTATTCAACTCTTGTTTAAGATTTTTTGCAGGAAAACTTCTCTCAAAATGGGAAGGTCCTACGTTATCGAGGAGGTCTATCATTCTGGTGCCATAAAAATCAACAACTTCAAAGGCACAAATCCGAGGGTGGTAAACGGTCAAAGAATTAAACAATATATTTCAAGTAATCCTATCGATGTTGAAACTAATTTATTGAAACCGTAACCCCTGAGGAATACATAAGGGACACTTTGTAGAATGTTCCAGACTCCGAAAAGGCATAGGTATGTGGTACGGTAAGTAAACCGACTCCAAAACAACTCCAATGGCAATTTTTATCAGTTTTGGAATATTTAAGAATTTTTGGAAGAAAGAAGTAGTCCGAAAGGGACACGAGGCTCCCACGAGAGTGGAGGGTGCCCCCCCTTTAGGGCGCGCCCCTATCTCGTGGGCACCTCCTGTGCCTCCCGGACTCCATTTTCTTGCACGTTACGTATTTTGGTCGGTAAAAATTCATTATATATATTCCCGAAGGTTTTGACCACTGTATCACGCAAATTTCCTCTGTTTTCGTTTCGAGTTGTTGCTGTTGCAGAATTAAGCAAGATGTCTTCTCAGGAGTCAGTTGGGGAGAGCCGGGTGTCTCACCCAACGCCAGGTCCAGGAGCAAATAGCGATGCCTACCACTTTGGACCATCAACGAAGGATGAGATGGAGGCTGATTTGAAAAGGATAGATGCCATGGAAGAAGATCAAGAAGTCACCTCTCATCTCCAAGCAGAATTCATGATAGGGGAACTACCGAGCGTGGCTATTCCAACTTCGATCATCCCTTCCAACTCTATATTTCTTTCTTATGAAAATATGAAAAAGAGTTTCACTTGTTCTCCAGCAGCTATGCAGCATCCTTGGGTAAAAGGAGCTTTGGCCGTTATGGGCAAGCTCCATAAAGAAATTATGGTTCTCAAACAACAAGTCAATAAGCTCGAGGAGGAGAACCGCATTCTGAAGGGCATCATCGCCAAGAAGATCATAACACCAACCGTGAAGAAGGAGAAATAATCACATGGGTATGGGCACCCCCCTTGGAAATTGCCAATCTTGGGGGAGGTGTCCCGGTATCGTATCACCATCACACTCCTATCTTTACCGCTTTATTTAGTTTGATCCTTTTAGTAGTATCTTGTTCTAGAAGTTTTGATATCAAGTAGTTTGCGTTTTGCTTTGTGATCTCTTTATGTAATCGAGTCCCTTAGCTATTTATAATAAAAATTAGTGTTGAGTCAAGGGCTTTGCTATGTGCTATGATCTTGAGAAAGTAGAAAGAATAAAAGAGTTCATATTGATCTTATGGATAGTGATAACTTCACACATAGAAAGTATGAGGCATAAAAAATGTTGGGAGTTGATGAACGTAGCCTTGGTCATTGTTGCAATTAATAGGAAGTGATAAGGAAAGAGGGGTTCACATATAAATACACTATCTTGGACATCTTTTATGATTGTGAGCACTCATTAAGTATGACATGCTAAAAGAGTTGACGATGGACAAGGAAGACAACGTAATAGTTTATGTTTTCTCACATCTCAGTTAAAGTATGCTGACATTGACCTTCCGAACATGTTGAGCTTGCCTTTCCCCCTCATGCTAGCCAAATTCCCAGCACCAAGTAGAGATACTACTTGTGCTTCCAAATACCCTTAAACCCAGTTTTGCCATGAGAGTCCACCATATCTACCTATGGATTGAGTAAGATCCTTTAAGTAAGTTGTCATCGGTGCAAGCAATAAAAATTGCTCCTTAAATATGCATGACTTATTAGTGCGGAGAAAATAAGCTTTATACGATCTTGTTATGGAAGCAATAAAAGTGACGGACTGCATAATAAAGGTCCAGACACAAGTGACATATAAAGTGACGTTCTTTCATACTAAGATTTTGTGTATCCAACCCTAAAAGCGCATGACAACCTCTGCTTCCCACTGCGAAGGGCCTATTTTTTACTTCATGTTCTTACTTTATGCTTTTATTTTGTGCTTGAGTCAAGGTGATCTCCACCTTTCCCTTTTTCATTTTATCCTTTGGCAAGCTCTTCATGTTTGAAAGATCGTGATATACATATCCAATTGGATGTTCATTAGCATGGGCTATTATTGTTGACATCACCTAAAGGTGAATACGTTGGGAGGCAACACAATAAGCCCCTATCTTTCTTAGTGTCCGTCTAAAACTCCATAACCACAAGTATTGCGTGAGTGTTAGCAATTGTAGAAGACTATATGATAGTTGAGTATGTGGACTTGCTGAAAAGCTCTATTGTTGACTCTTTCTGATGTTATGATAAATTGTGAGTGCTTCAATGACTGAGATTATAGTTTGTTAGTTCTTAATGAAGTTTGTGAACCATACTTGATATTGTGAATTGATTGTTACTTGAGCATAAGAAATTATATGATGGAATCTATTCATGTTGCTGTTATAAGAATGATCATGATGCCCTCATGTCCGTATTTTATTTTTATCGACAACTCTATCTATAAACATGTGGACATATTTGATTTCGGCTTCCTCTTGAGGACAAGCGAGGTCTAAGCTTGGGGGAGTTGATACGTCCATTTTGCACCATGCTTTTATATCAATATTTGTTGCATTATGGGCTGTTACTACACATTATATCTCAATACTTATGGCTATTCTCTCTTATTTTACAAGGTTTACCATGAAGAGGGGGAATGCCGGCAGCTGGAATTCAGGCTAGAAAAGGAGCAATCGTTGGAAACCTATTCTGCATAGCTCCAAAAGTCCTGAAACTCCACGAAACAACTTTTTGGAATTAATAAGAATTTCTGAGCGAAAGAAATACACCAGGGGGCCCACACCCTGTCCAGGAGACAGGGGGCGCCCCCCTATAGGGCGCGCCCCCTATCTCCTGGGCCCCCTGGTGGGCCTCCGGTGTCCATCTTCTGCTATATCATCGTTTTTCCCAGGAAAAAATCATGGGAAACCTTACGAGACGAAACTCTGCCGCCACGAGGCAGAACCTTGGCGGAATCAATCTAGGGCTCTGGCGGAGCTGTTCTGCCGGGGACACTTCCCTCCGGGAGGGGGAAATCATCACCAACGTCATCACCAACGATCCTCTCATCGGGAGGGGGTCAATGTCCATCAACATCTTCACCAGCACCATCTCCTCTCAAAACCCTAGTTCATCTCTTGTATCCAATCTTGTATCAAAACCACAAATTGGTACCTGTGGGTTGCTAGTAGTGTTGATTACTCCTTGTAGTTGATGCTAATTGGTTTACTTGGTGGAAGATCATATGTTCAGATCCTTTATGCATATTATTACTTCTCTGATTATGAACATGAATATGCTTTGTGAGTAGTTATGTTTGTTTCTGAGGACATGGGTGAAGTCTTGCTATTAGTAGTCATGTGAATTTGGTATTCGTTCGATATTTTGATGAGATGTATATTGTCATTTCCTCTAGTGGTGTTATGTGAATGTTGACTACATGACACTTCACCATTTTTGGGCCTAGAGGAAGGCATGGGGAAGTAATAAGTAGATGATGGGTTGCTACAGTGAAAGAAGCTTAAACCCTAGTTTATGCGTTGCTTCGTTAGGGGCTGTTATGGATCCATATGTCTAATGATGTGGTTAGGTTTACCTTAATACTTGTTTTGAAGTTGCGGATGCTTGCAATAGGGGTTAATAATAAGTGGGATGCTTGTCCAAGTTAGGGCAATACCCAAGTTCCGATCCACCCACATATCAAATTATCAAAGTACCGAACGTGAATCATATGAACGTGATGAAAACTAGCTTGACGATAATTCCCAATGTGTCCTCGGGAGCTCCTTCATTATTATTAGAAATTATCCAGGCTTATCCTTTGCTACATGAAGGATTGGGCCACCTTGCTACACTTTATTTACTTTATTTACTTGTTCCTCGTTACTCTTTATCTTATCACAAAACTATCTATTACCTACAATTTAAGTGCTTGCAGAGAAAACCTTACTGAAAACCGCTTACCATTTCCTTCTGCTCCTCGTTGGGTTCGACACTCTTACTTATTGAAAGGACTACTATAGATCCCCTACACTTGCGGGTCATCAGGCCACTTGGCTCCCGGTTGCCCGGGCCCCTGCCTGCCTCCAACCGGACCCCCCGGGTGCCCGGGCCTTGGCCAACCAGGTGCCCGGCCCTTGCCCAACCGGCCGCCTGGTGCAACCCTGGGTGCCCGGGCTTGGACCCCGGGTGCCCGGCCACCTCCCAGCCGCCCCCGTACGGGCCGGGTGCCCGGTCCCTTTCTCCCCAGGTGCCTGGCCGAACCTGGGCGCAGCTCCCTGACTGGTCCGGGTGCCCGGCCGGTTTGACCCCGGGTGCCCGGACCCCTCCTCCGTGGTTACTCAATTTAGGGGATTTTTGTTCCTTTGTACCCCTCTTTCTCCAAGTTTTGTCCCTAGCCTTTATATACTCATCCCCTAGCTCATTTGGAAGGTTAACAAAGTATTAGATAAAACATTGTGAGCTTTGCTCCTTGTATCCCCTCCTCTTGGAGATCAAGACCCCTCTTGGGAAGAATCCTTGTGGATTACAAGACCTGCCAAGGGAGTAGATCATCATCAAGACCCCTCTTGGGAAGAATCCTTGTGGATTACAACATCTCACATCCTCTAGGAGTGGGAAGAACTTTACCTTGTGCTTGTTTCCTTGGATTGATCTTGTAATCTTGTGGATCTCATATATGCTACTCTAGTGGATGTGATATTTGGGTTTGTTTGAGTGATTTGTGCCATGTGTTCTTGAGTGTTCTTCCTCTTCCCCCCTCCATGTGTGAAAAGATCCCCTCTAGGGTTTCACCCTACAACACCTTCCCTTGTTCATCCTTATGTCCAACAACCTCTTTGTTGAGCAATTAAGAAAGGAAGACTCTGGAACAAACTAGCCTCGTGGGCGTTGCCGGTGTTGTCAATCCCCATGCCTTCGCTTAGTCCGACCACCAATCACCACCACGCCCCACTCCTCTTCACCTTATCTCCTATTTCTCGAGATATCATTAGTTTTTACACATGGGATTACTCCCGCATGGGTCAATCACAACAAGTGTTTTATAAAAAAATGCATCTTGATGTTCCATGCAATGCACGGATCTTGCTAGTACTCCTACAGAAGACTAAGTTGGTAATGATGGTGTGTCTGACATCCATCATTTCTGACCATTAGATCTACATCTAATGACTGTGAGGTAAGTTGTTGCCTTTTCTCACCAACATCCCACTTGTCTACCAATTTGCAAAAAAAACCCATAATTAGTATCTTAAAACCAACCACATCCCTCCCTGACCTCACCAAAACAACCCTAGGAATATATTCTAATTGAAACATAATATATCTCTAGTGATATATGTATATCAAAATTAGAGTGTTTTGTATCAAGTTTGTGAATAAGTATTATTCTAATTATGATTCGTTGCAACGCACATGAACATTGCTAGTATTCCCAACCATGCAATTTTTTTCCTAGTATTCCATAGTTTCGAGTTTTCCATCAAGATGTTAGTCACTCATGGTTGATATTTACTTTCAATCATGTACACATATGCACTATGTAACTAGCCTTGCTTATTGGCTTCCAAAGCTTAACTTTCACTCCTACTTACGATATGTAGAGTATTAACAAAAAACTACCACTTTCAAAGCCCTAGGAAGAATCTATTGTACAAAAAATAGAAAAAACATACCCAAAATTTCTTAATCCACGCCAAAACTACTACTTAGTACTCCCTCCATCCCACAATGTAAGACGTTTTTGCAAGCTAGTTTAGCTTGCAAAAACATCTTATATTATGGGACAGAGGGAGTACGGATTAGGTTAATTTAAACCCATTTATGACAAGGTTGGCCCACACATCTGTGCTGACGAGGTAGCTTAAACCAACACATTTTGTTTGACCGTTGACACAAGGGACACGCATCTAACCTTCTATCCTGTTATTCCCCCTCAAATCATTATTTTTCCTGAACATTACTTCAAACAGTACTAATGCGTGCTCGTCGGTGGCGCCGGTGATGAGCGAGTTGGCCGCCACTCCGCCGGACGGGCCGGACGCCGCGCTGGCCTCCGCACGGATTGGCAGGCTGGCCCGAGCGTGACTCACGTGCGAGCAAGCTGCCGCGCTGGCCTTCGCTTGAGCCAGATGGCTGGCCTTAGAGCGGCGCGCGTAAGCAAGCTGCCGTGTCGCCGTGCCAATCTAGCTAGCAAACCTTGCAGACAAGCAGCTGGACAGAGCTATCTTGGCTAGCTAGCGGCCGCGAGCGTGGAACAGAGATGGCATCCGGGTTGCCGCAAGATGGGCTCCGCACCGCTGGCGGTTTTGACCTTTCCTTCTACCGGCGGCGGTAGCTGCGTCCCATGTCCGAGGATGACTAGGTGGACGGGCCGGAGGTAGCAGGTCACTCGGGAATTTTTTTGCAGACTAACATGTAGGTCCCACAAGTCATAACGCCCGGTCAAATAGAAGGCGTTGACTTAATGGGCGACATGGGCCCTGATTGGATACTCTAAGTCAGAGGTTAGAGTTAGATTCTAACCCTAAACTAACTCTAACCAAACTGGTGTTTGGATGGCAGGGTTAGATTGAAAACAAATGCCCTTTCTCAATCAATTGGTTGAGAGCTGCGCTGTCTCAGGCAGATGGGGACGTGCCCGGCAAGGAGCCGCGTTGGCCTCTCGCGCAGCCTGACGGCCGAATCTGCCATCCCTGTGCAAGCAGCCGCGCTGGCCGAGGATAACGGTGACGGGCCATGTAAGGAGCCGTGACTCCTTACCGGTGGGCGGACGGGCCGCGGGGAGACAACGAGGTTGGAACAGGAGGATAGGGCGAGGCTGCTGCCGGGAGAGCGAGAGAAAAATGTGTTTTTTAATGGTCTCGAGAAGAACTAACCCAAATAAGCACCTCTTGGATGGGTTAGTTTTTTGGGTGGGTTAGATGCATCTAACCCAAACCAACCCTCCCTGTTTGGATATTTCTGGGTTAGTTGAATCCAAACTAACACAAATTAACTCTAACATATGTATCCAAACAGGGCCATGGGTTGAAACGTGCCTATAACGGCACTTTGTGAATAGTCGTTTCTTGGTAGGGCTGGTTGGTAAGAGCATGTAGAATGGTTGATAAGGTAGTCTTATCTTAAGTATGCCACGTATGCAATTGGTAGTAGTTTCTTGGCATTATTAGTGGTTTCTTGCATTATTAAGGGTTTCTTGTAAGGAACAATGTACTACTAGCAACAAAAGGCGATTCTAGGTTGCGTTGTACTCCAACGAGTACTACTAGTGGTCGCGGGAGTGTATACCTTGTTTTGTGGTTCGATCCCGGCCGAACGCACAGTGGATGTTTTTTAAAATAGTAACTTCGCTGGGAGCCAATATTTTACACGGGTAGTTTGAGTTTTGAAGTCAAACGGACATGCGGCACCACAATCTGGGTGCACTGGATAGCCTAGCCACGTGAACGGGTTTTCCTTCCTAGCATCTCGTGGCTCACGTGCTCGCCCTAGCCGCACCTCTCTTGCAGCTTCCTCATCAGCTAGTACTCGCATATTTAAACTAGAACCTCCCAGTTAAGCCCGAGGAGCCAGAAAAGCCTGGCGGAGCATCGGGAACTGTGCAATATGGCTCTATACGTATAGTGTTGTACTACTACTCTGTAGCTTGTGGCATTGCACGCATGGACTTCACTCCATTATCGGCTCTACTATAAAAGAAATTCCTCTTGACGTGTTTTTTTTTGAAACGGGGGCAAAAGCTTTGCCTCATCTCATTCATAAAGAAGGAGCTACTAACAAAGTTCGACGAGATCCATTACACCTCCACAAATGGAAGCGAAAAGCCTAGTCTCGCTGTATCAAATAACTCAAATGTTCTGCCCCCGCAACCATTGCTGATAAACAGGCTGCTAGTGTGTGCGTGAGAGGAGCGGCTGAGTAGGCCAGCTACGTGAGAGGAACCGCTGAATAGAGCACCGAGAGTATCCACTAGGCCACTACGCAGGTGTACTTTCCCTGCATTGATAGTACAGCGATGGTTCTAGAGAACAGTAGTACCCTCCACTTCCAACTGTAGCTCCTTGGCCCTGAGATTCAAGAGTTCAAAACCAGTGCACTATACTAGAAGTACATTACATCGCACTACTAGTTGAGAAAGTAGTACGAGTACTGCTATAGTACGAGTACGTACTCCTTCCTCACATAATGTAAGACGTTTTTTGACACTAGTTGGCATGTACAAAAAATAGCAAAAACATACCCAAAATTTCTTAATCCACGCCAAAAACTACTACCTAGTGCCAAAAATTTCTTACTAGTGCTATTATTTACAGTATAATGCAATCCCATAACGTCCCATAATGCTAGTACTAGTAGTAAATAATAGCCTCAATCCTTCACTAAGGAACGATCTACAGTTGGAAGGGACGAGGCCCTGCGGTTACTATGCTCTTATCTCCTCCTAGCCAGTTCCCCTCCCCCCAAAGAGAACGCAGTTCGTCGCTGCTCCCATGGATTCGCCAGGCGGCTCTCCTCCTCGTCGGGGTTGGGAGACCTTGGACGACGATCCTCTGGGAGAAATCGCACGCCGCTCCGACGTCCTCGCCGCCGCAAGACTCAGTGCTTCCTGTACCAACTTTTTCAAGATGGTGCTTAAACAGGCTTGGGAAAAGGCCATGCTTGTTGGTCTTCGATGCATCCTCGAGGAGAAGGTTCTTCTATGGGACAATCCTTCAAACAGTCCACCGCTCCCTGGCCATGGTTGCACGTTGACTCTGCTAGAGTTGCCGACGTTGAGAGGTAGTCAAATTTTGTCCGATGAGCTGTTCAGCAATGGAGTTTGATCATGTAGTACTTAGTTATTCCATTTCCATCCCGTAATTTCACCGCTGCCCACCATCTTATATATAGTTCTGGGTCGGTGCCAATGAAGATTGGCTTGCATACCTCCGGCCGGATACCACCATCATTTTGCACAACATCCACAGCAGTGCGGCCGTTCCCATAGACCACTTCTCCACCATTGGGATCGGCCTTCCGGACTGGCTGGGCTTGAATACGTATGATGATTCCTACATGAGATTGAAGAAGATAGCAATTGGGGACCCACCGATAAAGCTACGCGGCTACGACAATTACTATCTCATCGCGGTTCGACATAAGGATTTCCATCAATGCAAGAGGCAGTAACGGCAGAGGCTGGCACATGTTGGCGGTGGCAGATTTGTACCCCTACACGTTTGAAGACGCCGTGCGCCATCTAGGCCGCATCTTTGCAATGACAAGCCAGGGGACTTGTTTCATCTAGTTGTCATCCTACGGTACAAGAGATTACAAACGGAATGCACAAACCATCATTTGCATCCCTAACGGTACTCCATTATTTTGTAGGGACCAGTCATCCCTCGATCAAAATAAGATCGCCTATCTTGGATGTGCATTTGCATCCACGATTCGGTATAACCTGTAACCTTGTAGCTGACTTTGGCATATTGGGATCAACTATCTTAGCAGTCGTTACACATGGTAGCACTGATGTGCAACATGGTCACACAATCTACCACGATCGGACCGTCACCATCTACCCAAGTATTCCATTTTTAACCCTCTCGCCTTCTCTTTCATTGTTGTACTACTTACTAGTACTAGAAGGAGTACTTTTTACCTTGGAGGACGCGTATAGCTAGCTAGGCCCTTGAAGACTTGAACCCACTAGCTGCCACCATATTTGTTTTTCCATGTCTTACTATCTCATCCATGTAGCCAAGAGTGGCTATATATAATAAGCCAGTTATTTTACTTCCTCTATATCGGGGTAGTACTATTTGCTGCACAGTATTACTGACCGCCATATTTGAGCACAACATTATTATGCATGGACCTTGACTATGTACGTCACCATGTGTCCAGATCTGAGATGCCGCGTGTACCAGATGAATGAAGCCGAGTTCGACCCCCGTGATGCTACGTGGGTGCCGAGGAACACTCTTGGAGAGTACTCGCTTTTCATTGGGGACAGCTACCCCATTGTGAAGCAGATGCCACCTTCCATGCACGACATGGAAGGCCTGCTATTCATGAAGCATGGTTGTGTCTTTAGTGTGCACCGCCGGATGAACAACATGCTGGGACACGCTATCCCTGATTTATGCCGCTTTAGGTTGGATGAGTCTCCATCGTGTGGAACCGGACTAGAAAGTTGCGACAATGATTCTTGTTTCCCACTGCTATGGATCGTTCCATCCATGAAGAATACCTTGGACTGGAACCTGGAGGAGGACATGTAGCCCATCTATAACGTGTAAGTGGAGTACGGTAAATTGTGAATGGTAGCGTTGTGAATATATGTAGACTAGTCGTGCACAAATTTATCACAT
This sequence comes from Triticum aestivum, assembly GCF_018294505.1. Classification (NCBI taxonomy): domain Eukaryota; kingdom Viridiplantae; phylum Streptophyta; class Magnoliopsida; order Poales; family Poaceae; genus Triticum; species Triticum aestivum. Next base: position 513,839,798 of record NC_057813.1, read on the forward strand.
GAATTGGAGATGAACTTGTGTGGCATACTGGCATTTGTCCTTCAGAATTTATTACTAGTAAATGTGTTATGTGTACGTGCAACTTGTGTGGTTGTTGCACGGGCTCCAACACGCCCTTTGAGAAAAAAGGTGGCCCGACTTTGGATATAGGTGACGTGGCGGCATCATACAGTAGCATCGTTTGCTATAGTTGTAGTACGCTCCTACTAGGAAGACAACTCCTATAAAACCTTGCGCTTGGCTCTTTGCCTCTTTGGGAGGTTCAATAGTTCGTACTCGTGTGAACCTTGCACTTGGCTCTTCGCCTCTTTGGAAGGTCCAACAATGATGATACTACAGTACAATATGCTTCTGGCAATCTGACACCGATTGAACTGTTGCACATCCACCACAAGGGCGAGGGCGAGGGAGAGGGAGAGGGAGAGGGCGTTGTAGTCAAAACCCTCTCCTCGTCCTACGAGCCACCGGGCGCGTGGGCGAGGGGGAGGCGTAGTAAGCAAGCTTCTCATCATTGGGCGAGTTGATGGGAGACATCAAAGCAGTACTGGTACTAGTCCATACTGCGTCCTTTCCGGTTAATATGGCTTAATTTGAAACAAGAAAAATACACTAGCGATCAACGTATATAACAACACGCTCTTTACAATCACTATATATAGTTTTGCGGTGATTAGACGATCACTAGCTCATCGTAGAGCACCGTATTGCACCCTACTGACCAGCCACACAGTTGATGTGGCACTTTGTTGACTGGTTAAATTGTCACCTGGTTTCTGGGTCCCACCTGTCAGTTGGTAGAGCAAAGAAATCAGTTAAACAAAACTTTACGCAGGCGCGACAGGATTCCAACTCTTGCACGCGAACCACTGTGGTTGTGTATGTGAGTGCATGCATGTGTACTCCCTCGGTCTTCCAACAAAGAGTGTACATCGGCTAAAAAACAAAGAGTGTAGTACATCTACACTTCCAATGCATTTAGCCTTTAATCTAAATAGATATTGATTGACTAATGCACCAACTTGTCCTCTAAGTATAGGCTACATGTCTATCCTTAATTACAGCATGCAACGACCTTCATTTAATCTTCTTCTCTCAATGGTCGCAGGCACACATAAGTCTGCTACTTTTGGGCGTTAATTATGCCCTGGTCAATGTGTAAATCTCTAAATGTACAGTCTTTCACGAACGTAGGGATTAGGTTGAGCACTTGAGCGTGAGCGTGTGTGTTGCATCGTGTGCTGTGTGCCGCATGGGTGCGTGAGTGTTGCGTGCGTCCATGTGTATGTGTGAGTGTTGCATGTTGCATGCATGCATGCATGCATGGGGCTTACTCCATCCCATTGACATGTTCATATTTCAAGCTTCCTCTGTTCCCTCGAAATTCTGTGATACTCCCTCTGTTCCCAAATACGGAGTAAAAGCCTCCCTCTGTTCCCAAATACGGAGTATTTGTCTTTCTAGAGATTTCAACAAGTGACTACGTACAGAGCAAAATGAGTGAAGTGAGCGTAGATGCATAGGGATACTGTGGAAAGGAAGTCTTCGTGATCCATTATTCCCCATCTCGGTCAGAGAGAACTATTCAACTAGTCTTCGCAGTGAAGTGACAATACACGCTGCTGCATATGGGACACTTAATTAATAAGCTGAACTAGCATGTTGGTGTTACTAAATCAGCCTTACCCAGTACTGCCATCATGTTTGCCAGTAGAGCATGCTTCCGCAAATACGCCTACGCACCTCTGTCCTCCATTAACTGACATATGGGCCCTCTTGTAGTAGACCCACATGTCATCGGTGTAACTATTTACACTCCGAAGGATGGTATATCCTGGTAGTAGTACTAGTAGAATTGAGATTTAATGCACTTTCTTCCCTGTCTTCCACTCTTCTTCCTCCTCTCTTCCCCATCGTCGGCCGCACACCATTTCCCCCCGCTCACTGCTCGCCTGCCCTCGCCATCTTTCTTGGTAGCTTGCACATACCATATCCCCCCGCTTACTGCTCGGCCACACGAGGAGAAGCTTCCTCGCTCGCCCGCCCGAATCCACTTCCCCGCTGGCTCGTAGGCACCGAAAATCCCAATGGCAGAACCGACTGACGCGCAGAGCCGTGACTGGAATTCCCTCCCCGATGTTCTCTTGGAGTAGATCTATAATCGTATGGACCTACTCAGCACTGTCCTTCTGGCTGTATGCTCGGTGTCTTTGTACCATCTACTCATCTGCAATCAGCCAGCTCTTTTCAAGACACCCTATTTGCTGATGCTCGATCCTTGTAGGTGGCCTAGACACCGACTTGATGATCCCACGGAGGTTGTCGTGGTGTCCCTCGACATGCTACCACTACCCATCCACTTGTCCTTCATGCACGACCACTACTGGGTGGGCATGAAGACCAACTGGATCGTCCTCATCCACCAACCCGGTAGTCCGTGGCGTCTCGTGGATATCTACACCCAGTGAGAGATCACCCTTCATCATTGGATACCGCCGCCATCGAGCCTCGCGGCCCGCCGGACACTCCTGCCTACTATGCACGAGACGCGTCAAGCTTTTGGCTCGACCTTTGTTTGCTGAAAGTTGTAATCTGCGAAGTACCCACACCATGAGAAGACTACATGGATTACAAGCTCATTGCCTTGTTCAACATGGGATTAGTCTATCTGGAATCCGGTCTCCATACATGGTTATGGCTCATTGTCAATCCTGTTGAGGCAACATTTTTGTCTGATGCTATGGTGCATGATGGCATCGTTTACGCGGTGGACGCACAGATTGGCACCTATACTGGTGGGATCTATCGTCGTGTAATTGTTATATCTCATCCCATCTTTACCTTATGAATACGACTACCTGTTCATTGTTACAAATTTAGAATAGATAGTATATCTATAACCACATCATTGCTATATGTTCCTCTCATTTCCGAGATTTTTATGACCACACATGTTATCGTTAGAGTTATATGAGAACAATTGGCATCAACTGATTCTTAGAATAGATATTATGAGCATAACATCATGATTGCTATATGTTACTCTCATTTCCAAGATGTTTATAACAACGCATGTTATTGCTTAGAGTTGATATGAGAACAGTAGTAGTAAGAGCTATGGTATAATATGAGTAGGCTCTGTCATAACTATTTTCCTGTCATTGTTACATGATGTTTGAACCATGACATATAGCCAGAATATGAAAGCCATTGGCTTATTTTTTTAACTTGGGGTATGATTATGACCACAACATTGCAATTCTCTGTCTATGATATGTGTCACTGTTATAATAATCTTAATTCTACACATACTCTAAACATGATTGTTTATTTTTGTCCTTTTGGTCTCCAATGTGAATTGTTGCAGCAGACGCAAATGCGCTGGCTTTCATGATTCCAGGACCTGGAATCATACCAGCCGATGGGTGGTGGTTTACCGCTCATTCAGCTGACGGCGGTCATTTGATGCTCATTCGCACGTACCAAATTGACCAAACCATTACATCAAACCACATGCAGTACAATGCCTGGGGCGTTCGTGACATTGATGGCTATGGCTGCTTCGTGTTCGAGAGAGATCCCAGCTCCGTTGGGCCAGGCATATTCAACTAGAGGTGGGTTAACAGCCTTGGCAACCACTCCATGTTCCTCGGGCTCAATTATCCGATTATCCAACCAATCATTTATCATATCACCGAAGATGATTACCGTGCTATGCAACTTCCATTCACCAGGGGAGACTGTGTTTACACATCATACCATGGGTTTCATGAATCACCATATCCAGAGATTCGTCAATACAACTTGTTGCCAGATAATCTTCAGTGTGTGAAAGGCATCAAGCTTCCATGCGATGGATGGCTTTTGCAAACCCAACATGTGGCAATGTGGTTTGTGCCAACAGCAAATATGCACAACTTGATTCGTACTAATATCTACACTAAGCCATGTATTTGATACGTCTCCATCGTATCTACTTTTCCAAACACGTTTGCCCTTGTTTTGGACTCTAACTTGCATGATTTGAATGGAACTAACCCGGACTGATGCTGTTTTCAGCAGAACTGCCATGGTGTTATTTTTGTGAAGAAATAGAAGTTCTCGGAATGTCCTCGAAATCCACGGAGCAACTTTTTAGAATTAATAAAAAATATTGGCGAAATAAATAGTGTCAGGGGGCCCACACCCTGTCCACGAGGGTGGGGGCACGCCCCCTTGCCTCGTGGGCCCCCTGGACATCCACCGACCTCAACTCTAACTCCATATATTCTCTTTCGTGGAGAAAAAAATCAAGAGAGAAAGAATCATCGCGTTTTACAACACGGAGCCGCTGTCAAGCCCTAAACTCTCTCGGGAGGGCTGATCTGGAGTCTGTTCGGGGCTCTGGAGAGGGGGATTCGTCGCCATCGTCATCATCAACCATCGTCCATCACCAATTTCATGATGCTCACTGCCGTGCGTGAGTAATTCCATCGTAGGCTTGCTGGACGGTGATGGGTTGGATGAGATTTACCATGTAATCAAGTTAGTTTTGTGAGGGTTTGATCCCTTATATCCACTATGTTCTGAGATTGATGTTGTTATGACTTTGCTATGCTTAATGCTTGTCACTAGGGCCCAAGTGCCATGATTTCAGATATGAACCTATTATGCTTTGATAAATATATGTGAGTTCTTGATCCTATCTTGCAAATATATAGTCACCTATTATGTGTTATGATCCGACAACCCCGAAGTGACAATAATCGGGATACTTCTCGGTGATGACCGTAGTTTGAGGAGTTCATGTATTCACTATGTGTTAATGCTTTGGTCCGGTACTCTATTAAAAGGAGGCCTTAATATCCCTTAGTTTCCCTTAGGACCCCGCTGCCACGGGAGGGTAGGACAAAAGATGTCATGCAAGTTCTTTTCCATAAGCACGTATGACTATATTCGGAATACATGCCTACTAGTTCTGTGTCACCCTATGTTATAACTATTATATGAGGAATCTTATCTCACATAATTATCCATCACTGATCCAATGCCTACAAGATTTTCACATATTGTGCTTTGCTTATTTACTTTACCATTGCTACTGTTACAATTACTACAAAACTGCTACTGTTACTTTTGCCACCGTTACAATTACTATCATACTACTTTGCTACTAAATACTTTGCTGCAGATACTAAGTTATCCAGGTGTGGTTGAATTGACAACTCAACTGCTAATACTTAAGAATATTCTTTGGCTCCCCTTGTGTCGAATCAATAAATTTGGGTTGAATACTCTACCCTCGAAAATTGTTGCGATCCCCTATACTTGTGGGTTATCAAGACTATTTTCTGGCGCCGTTGCCGGGCAGCATAGCTCTATTCTTTGAGTCACTTGCGATTTATATCTGCTGGTCACTATGAAGAACTTGAAAGACGAAAGAACTAAGATTTATCCCTCAACTACGAGGGGAGGTAAGGAACTGCCATCTAGCTCTACACTAGATTCTCCTTCTGTTATGAGTAAGCTTGCGACACCTAAACCTGCTTCTGCTATTAATTCTGATATGTCGCATGTTATTGATGATGCCACTTCTACTATGCATGATATTTATGATGAAACTACTTCTATGCTTGATACGACTATGCTATTAGGTGAATTTCTCGATGAACAACTTGCTAGGGCTAGAGAGAATGAGATTATTAAAAATGAAATTATTTAAGATAGTGATGATGAAGGTTCTCCCCCTAAGTATGAATTGCCTGTTGTTCCTGAGGATTGTGTTATGGATGAAGAAACTGCTAGAGATTTTCTTGCTTGCAATGATAGATCTGATCTTGAGAAGTTACTAGTTAAACTTAAACAGAATTCTCTAAATGCTAGAACGAAATATGACCCTACTTTTTCTACTTCACTTATCTTTGTTACTGATAAGGATTATGAATTCTCTGTCGATCATGAGATAATTACTTTGGTTGAATCTACTCCTTTTTATGGCTATGAACCTGAAACTGTTGTGGCACATCTTACTAAGTTAAATGATATAGCCACCCTATTCACTAATGACGAGAAATCTCGCTACTGTTATATCCTTAAGATATTTCCATTCTCATTAAAGGATGATGCTAAAACATGGTTTAATTCTCTTGATCCTGGTTGTGTGCATAGTCCCCAGGATATGATTTATTACTTCTCTGCTAAATATTTCCCAGCTCATAAGAAACAAGCTGCCTTGACGGAAATATATAATTTTGTGCAAATTGAAGAAGAGAGTCTCCCACAAGCTTGGGGGAGGCTTCTCCAACTACTTAATGCTTTGCCTGATCATCCTCTTAAGAAAAATGAAATACTTGATATCTTTTATAATGGACTAACTGATGCTTCCAAGGACCACTTGGATAGTTGTGATGGTTGTGTTTTCAGGGAAAGAACAGTCGACTAAGCTGAATTACTATTGAATAATATGTTGACTAATGAAAATAATTGGACTCTTCCTAAGCCAATTCCTGAGCCAACTGCTAAACCAACTCCGAAGAAGAGGGGTGTTCTATTTCTCAGTCCTAAAGATATGCAAGAGGCAAAGAAATCTATGAAAGAAAAAGGTATTAAAGTTGAAGATGTTAAGAATTTACCTCCTATTGAAGAAATACATGGTCTTAATCTACCACCTACTGAAGAAACACATTGTCTTGATAACTCGACACAGGTAGTAAATGTAAATTCTCTCTAGATATGATAAAGTTGAAATCCCATCTACTAAATTTGCTAGCCCATGCTTAGATGAATTTGACGACTTTATGGCTAGACAAGAAAGTTTTAATGCTTATGTTGGTAGAGAATTAAAGAGTAATGCTTACATGATTGGATGCTTGAGTGATTATTTGGATAGAGTTAAAGGTGAACTTAAACTCATTAGTAAATATTCTTCTATGGTTACCACTCAAGCAGAACGAGTACTTAAAGCTCAAAGTGATTTGCTCGATGAATTAAATGTTTTCAAAAATTTTCCTACGAATCACCAAGATCTATCTATGGAGAGACCAGCAACGAGTAGAAAGAGAGTGCATCTACATACCCTTGTAGATCGCTAAGCGGAAGCGTTCAAGTGAACGGGGTTGATGGAGTCGTACTCGTCGTGATTCAGATCACCGATGATCCTAGTGCCGAACGGACGGCACCTCCGCGTTCAACACACATACAGCTCGACGATGTCTCCCACGCCTTGATCCAGCAAGGAGAGAGGGAGAGGTTGAGGAAGACTCCATCCAGCAGCAGCACAACGGCGTGGTGTTGATGGAGGAGCGTGGCAATCCTGCAGGGCTTCGCCAAGCACCTACGGGAGAGGAGGAGGTGTCACGGGAGGGAGGGAGGCGCCAAGGGCTCAGGTATGGATGCCCTCCCTCCCCTCCACTATATATAGGGGCAGGGGAGAGGGGGAGGCGCAGCCTTGCCCCCTCCTCCAAGGAAGGGGTGCGGCTAAGGAGGGGGGAGGAGTCCATCCTCCCCAAGGCACCTCGGAGGTGCCTTCCCCCTTTAGGACTCTCCCCTTTTTTCTATATCTTGGCGCATGGGCCTCTAGGGGCTGGTGCCCTTGGCCCATGTAGGCCAAGGCGCACCCCCTACAGCCCATGTGGCCCCCCGGGGCAGGTGGCCCCACCCGGTGGGCCCCCGGGACCCTTCCGGTGGTCCCGGTACAATAACGATGACCCCGAAACTTGTCCCGATGGCCGAAACAGGACTTCCTATATATAAATCTTTACCTCCGGACCATTCCGGAACTCCTCGTGACGTCCGGGATCTCATCCGGGACTCCGAACAACATTCGGTAACCACATACAAGCTTCCTTTATAACCCTAGCGTCATCGAACCTTAAGTGTGTAGACCCTATGGGTTCGGGAGACATGCAGACATGACCGAGACGTTCTCCGGTCAATAACCAACAGCGGGATCTGGATACCCATGTTGGCTCCCACATGTTCCACGATGATCTCATCGGATGAACCACGATGTCAAGGACTCAATCGATCCCGTATACAATTCCCTTTGTCTAGCGGTATGGTACTTGCCCGAGATTCGATCGTCGGTATATCGATACCTTGTTCAATCTCGTTACCGGCAAGTCTCTTTACTCGTTCCGTAACACATCATCCCGTGATCAACCCCTTGGTCACATTGTGCACATTATGATGATGTCCTACCGAGTGGGCCCAGAGATACCTCTCCGTTTACACGGAGTGACAAAATCCCAATCTCGATTCGTGCCAACCCAACAGACACTTTCAGAGATACCCGTAGTGTACCTTTATAGCCACCCAGTTACGTTGTGACGTTTGGCACACCCAAAGCACTCCTACGGTATCCGGGAGTTGCACAATCTCATGGTCTAAGGAAATGATACTTGACATTAGAAAAGCTTTAGCATACGAACTACATGATCTTGTGCTAGGCTTAGGATTGGGTCTTGTCCATCACATCATTCTCCTAATGATGTGATCCCGTTATCAACGACATCCAATGTCCATGGTCAGGAAACCGTAACCATCTATTGATTAACGAGCTAGTCAACTAGAGGCTTACTAGGGACATGGTGTTGTCTATGTATCCACACATGTATCTGAGTTTCCTATAAATACAATTCTAGCATGGATAATAAACGATTATCATGAACAAGGAAATATAATAATAATCAATTTATTATTGCCTCTAGGGCATATTTCCAACAGTCTCCCACTTGCACTAGAGTCAATAATCTAGTTCACATCGATATGTGATTAACACTCAAGGTCACATCCCCATGTGACTAACACCCAAAGAGTTTACTAGAGTCAATAATCTAGTTCACATTTACCATGTGATTAACACTCGATGAGTTCTGGGTTTGATCATGTTATGCTTGTGAGAGAGGTTATAGTCAACGGGTCTGAACCTTTCAGATCCGTGTGTGCTTTACAAATCTCTATGTCATCTCCTAGATGCAGCTACCACGTTCTATTTGGAGCTATTCCAAATAACTGTTCTACTTGGAGCTATTCTAAATTGTTGCTCCATTATACGTATCCGGTATCTCTACTCAGAGCTATCCGGATAGGTGTTAAGCTTGCATCGACGTAACCCTTTACGACGAACTCTTTTACCACCTCCATAATTGAGAAAATTCCTTAGTCCACTAGTTACTAAGGATAACTTTGACCGCTGTCCTGTGATCCATTCTTGGATCACTCTTGTACCCCTTGACTAACTCATGGTAAAGCACACTTCAGGTGCGGTACACAGCATAGCATACTGTAGAACCTATGTTTTAAGCATAGGGGACGACCTTCGTTCCTTTCTCTCTATTCTGCCATGGTCGAGCTTTAAGTCTTAACTTCATACCTTACAACTCAGGCAAGAACTCCTTCTTTGACTGATCCATCTTGAACATCTTCAAGATCACGTCAAGGCATGTGCTCATTTGAAAGTACTATTAAGCGTTTTGATCTATCCTTATAGATCTTGATGCTCAATGTTCAAGTAGCTTAATCCAGGTTTTCCATTAAAACACTTTCCAAATAACCCAATATGCTTTCCAGAAATTCTACGTCATTTCTGATCATTAATATGTCAACAACATATACTCATCAGAAATTCTATAGTGCTCCCACTCACTTCTTTGGAAATACAAGTTTCTCATAAACTTTGTATACACCCAAAATCTTTGATCATCATCAAAGCATACATTCCAACTCCGAGATGCTCACTCCAGTCCTCAGAAGGATTGCTGGAGCTTTGCATACTTATTAGCATATTTCAGGATAGACAAAACCTTCCGGTTGTATCACATACAACCTTTCCTCAAGAATCGTCGAGGAAACAATGTTTTGACATCCTATCTGCAAGATTTCATAAATAATGCAGTAATTGCTAATATAATTCCAACAGACTCTTAGCATCGCTACGAGTGAGAAAGTCTCATCGTAGTCAACTCCTTGAACTTGTCGAAAAACATCTTAACGACAAGTCGAGCTTTCTCAATGGTGACACTTACCATCATTGTCTGTCTTCCTTTCAAAATCCATATGTACCTAACAGCCTTACGACCATCAAGTAGTTCTTCCAAAGTCTACACTTTGTTTTCATACATGGATCCTCTCTCGGGTTTTATGGCCTTGAGCCATTTAGCGGAATCCGGGCCCACCATCGCTTCTCCATAGCTCGTAGGTTCATTGTTGTCTAGCAACATGACTTCCAAGACAGGATTACTGTACCACTCTGAAGTAGTACGTATCCTTGTCACCCTACGAGGTTTGGGAGTGACTTGATCTGAAGTTTCATGATCACTATCATAAGCTTCTACTTCAATTGGTGTAGGTGCCACAGGAACAACTTCCTGTGCCCTGCTACACACTGGTTGAAGTGACGGTTCAATAACCTCATCAAGTCTCCACCATCCTCCCACTCAATTCTTTTGAGAGAAACCTTTCCTCGAGAAAGGACCCGATTCTAGAAACAATTCATATTGCTTTCGGATCTGAATTAGGAGGTATACCCAACTGTTTTGGGTGTCCTATGAAGATGTATTTTATCCGCTTTGGGTTCGAGCTTAATCCTAAAACTTTTTCACATAAGCGTCGCAGCCCCAAACTTTTAAGAAATGACAACTTAGGTTTCTCTAAACCATAATTCATACGGTGTCATCTCATCGGAATTACGTGGTGCCCTATTTAAAGTGAATGTGGTTGTCTCTAATGCCTAACCCATGAACGATAGTGGTAATTCGATATGACACATCATGGTACGCACCATATCCAATAGGGTGCAACTATGATGTTCGGACACACCATCACACTATGGTGTTCTAGGCGGTATTAATTGCGAAACAATTTCCACAATGTCTTAATTGTGTGCCAAACTCGTAATTCAGATATTCATCTCTATGATCATATCATAGATCTTTTATCCTCTTGTCACGACGATCTTTCAACTTCACACTGAAATTACTTGAACCTTTCAATAATTCAGACTCGTGATTCATCAAGTAAATATACTCAACATCTACTTGAATCATCTGTGAAGTAAGAACATAACGATATTCACTGCATGCCTTAGCACTCATTGGACTGCACACATCAAAATGTGTTACTTCCAACAAGTTGCTATCTTGTTCCATCTTACTGAAAACGAGGCTTTTCAGTCATCTTGCCCATGTGGTATGATTTGCATGTCCCAAGTGATTCAAAATCAAATGAGTCAAAACGGTCCATTTGCATGGAGTTCCTTCATGCATATACACCAATAGACATGGTTCGCATGTCTCAAACTTTTCAAAAACGAGTGAGCCCAAAGATCCATCAATATGGAGCTTCTTCATGCGTTTTATACCGATATGACTTACGTGGCAGTGCCACAAGTAGGTGGTACTATCATTACTATCTTTTGGCATGAACATGTGTATCACTACGATCGAGATTTAATAAACCATTCATTTTAGGTGTAAGACCATTGAAGGTATTATTCAAATAAACAGAGTAACCATTATTCTCCTTAAATGAATAACCGTATTGCGATAGACATAATCCAATCATGTCTATGCTCAACGCAAACACCAAATAACAATTATTTAGGTTTAACACCAATCTCTTTGGTAGAGGGAGCGTGCGATGCTTGATCATATCAAGCTTGGAAAAACTTCCAACACATATCGTCAGCTCACCTTTAGCTAGTCTCCGTTTATTCCGTAGCCTTTTGTTTCGAGTTACTAACACTTAGCAACCGAACCGGTATCTAATACCCTGGTGCTACTAGGAGTACTAGCAAAGTACACATTAACACAATGTATATCCAATATACTTCTATCGACCTTGCCAGCCTTCTTATCTACCAAGTATCTAGGGTAATTCTGCTCTAGTGGTTGTTCCCCTTATTACAGAAGCACTTAGTCTCGGGTTTGGGTTTTACCTTGGGTTTCTTCACTAGAGCAGCAGCTGATTTGCCGTTTCATGAAGTATCCCTTCTTGCCCTTGCCCTTCTTGAAACTAGTGGTTTCACCAACCATCAACAATTGATTCTCCTTCTTGATTTCTACTTTCGCGGTGTCAAACATCGCGAATACCGCAAGGATCATCATATCCATCCCTGATATGTTATAGTTCATCACGAAGCTCCAACAGCTTGGTGGCAATGACTTTGGAGAACCATCACTGTCTTATCTGGAAGATCAACTCCCACTCGATTCAAATGATTGTTGTACTCAGACAATCTGAGTACAAGCTCAACAATTGAGTTTTTCTCCTTAGTTTGCAGGTTAAGAAAGTCATCAGAGGTCTTATACCTCTTGACATGGGCACGAGCCTGAAATCCCAATTTCAGCCATCAAAACATCTCATATGTTTCGCGATGTTTCAAAAACGTCTTTGGTGCCTCAACTCTAAACCGTTTAACTGAACTATCACGTAGTTATCAAAACGTGTATGTCCGATGTTCGCAACATCCACAGACGACGTTTGGGGTTCAGCAAACTGAGCGGTGCATTAAGGACATAAGCTTTCTACTGTCCGCATAATCGCTACTATCAACTTTCAACTATATTTTCTCTAGGAACATATCTAAACAGTAGAACTATAGCGTGAGCTACGACATAATTTGCAAAAACCTTTTGACTATGTTCAGGATAATTAAGTTCATCTTATGAACTCCCACTCAGATAGACATCCCTCTAGTCATCTAAGTGATTACATGATCCGAGTCAAACTAGGCCGTGTCCGATCATCACGTGAGACGGACTAGTCATCATCGGTGAACATCTTCATGTTGATCGTATCTTCTACACGACTCATGTTCGACCTTTCGGTCTCCGTGTTCCGAGGCCATGTCTGTACATGCTAGGCTCGTCAAGTTAACCCTAAGTGTTTCGCGTGTGTTCCGAGGCCATGTCTGTACATGCTAGGCTCGTCAACACCCGTTGTATTTGAACGTCTGAATAAAACACCCGATCATCACGTGATGTTTTGAAACAGCGAACTGTCGCAACGGTGCACAGTTAGGGGAGAACACTTCTTGAAATTGTTTTAAGGGATCATCTTATTTACTACCGTCGTTCTAAGCAAATAAGATGTATAAACATGATAAACATCACATGCAATCAAATAGTGACATGATATGGCCATCATCACTTTGCTCCTTTTGATCTCCATCTTCGGGGCTCCATGATCATCATCGTCACCGGCATGACACCATGATCTCCATCATCATGATCTCCATCATCGTGTCTTCATGAAGTTGCCTCGCCAACTATTACTTCTACTACTATGGCTAACGGTTAGCAATAAAGTAAAGTAATTACATGACGTTTAAGTTGACACGCAGGTCACAAATAAATAAAGACAACTCCTATGGCTCCTGCCGGTTGTCATACTCATCGACATGCAAGTCGTGATTCCTATTACAAGAACATGATCAATCTCATACATCGCATATCATTCATCACATTCTTGTTGGCCATATCACATCACAAAGCATACCCTGCAAAAACAAGTTAGACGTCCTCTAATTGTTGTTTGCATGTTTTACGTGGCTGCTATGGGTTTCTAGCAAGAACGTTTCTTACCTACGCATGAACCACAACGTGATATGCCAATTGCTATTTACCCTTCATAAGGACCCTTTTCATCGAATCCGATCCGACTAAAGTGGGAGAGACAGACACCCGCCAGCCACCTTATGCAACTAGTGCATGTTTGTCGGTGGAACCGGTCTCACGTAAGCGTACGTGTAAGGTTGGTCCGGGCCGCTTCATCCCACGATGCCGCCGAATCAAGATAAGACTAGTAACGGCAAGCATATTGAACAATATCGACGCCCACAACTACTTTGTGTTCTACTCGTGCAAAGAATCTACGCAATAGACCTAGCTCATGATGCCACTGTTGGGGAACGTAGCAGAAATTCAAAAATTTTCCTACGAATCACCAAGATCTATCTATGGAGAGACCAGCAATGAGTAGAAAGAGAGTGCATCTACATACCCTTGTAGATCGCTAAGCGGAAGCGTTCAAGTGAACGGGGTTGATGGAGTCGTACTCGTCGTGATTCAGATCACCGATGATCCTAGTGCCGAACAGACGGCACCTCCGCGTTCAACACACGTACAGCTCGACGATGTCTCCCACGCCTTGATCCAGCAAGGAGAGAGGGAGAGGTTGAGGAAGACTCCATCCAGCAGCAGCACAACGGCGTGGTGTTGATGGAGGAGCGTGGCAATCCTGCAGGGCTTCGCCAAGCACCTACGGGAGAGGAGGAGGTGTCACGGGAGGGAGGGAGGCGCCAAGGGCTCAGGTATGGATGCCCTCCCTCCCCTCCACTATATATAGGGGCAGGGGAGAGGGGGGAGGCGCAGCCTTGCCCCCTCCTCCAAGGAAGGGGTGCGGCTAAGGAGGGGGGAGGAGTCCATCCTCCCCAAGGCACCTCGGAGGTGCCTTCCCCCTTTAGGACTCTCCCCTTTTTCTATATCTTGGCGCATGGGCCTCTAGGGGCTGGTGCCCTTGGCCCATGTAGGCCAAGGCGCACCCCCTACAGCCCATGTGGCCCCCCGGGGCAGGTGGCCCCACCCGGTGGGCCCCCGGGACCCTTCCGGTGGTCCCGGTACAATAACGATGACCCCGAAACTTGTCCCGATGGCCGAAACAGGACTTCCTATATATAAATCTTTACCTCCGGACCATTCCGGAACTCCTCGTGACGTCCGGGATCTCATCCGGGACTCCGAACAACATTCGGTAACCACATACAAGCTTCCTTTATAACCCTAGCGTCATCGAACCTTAAGTGTGTAGACCCTACGGGTTCGGGAGACATGCAGACATGACCGAGACGTTCTCCGGTCAATAACCAACAGCGGGATCTGGATACCCATGTTGGCTCCCACATGTTCCACGATGATCTCATCGGATGAACCACGATGTCAAGGACTCAATCGATCCCGTATACAATTCCCTTTGTCTAGCGGTATGGTACTTGCCCGAGATTCGATCGTCGGTATATCGATACCTTGTTCAATCTCGTTACCGGCAAGTCTCTTTACTCGTTCCGTAACACATCATCCCGTGATCAACCCCTTGGTCACATTGTGCACATTATGATGATGTCCTACCGAGTGGGCCCAGAGATACCTCTCCGTTTACACGGAGTGACAAAATCCCAATCTCGATTCGTGCCAACCCAACAGACACTTTCAGAGATACCCGTAGTGTACCTTTATAGCCACCCAGTTACGTTGTGACGTTTGGCACACCCAAAGCACTCCTACGGTATCCGGGAGTTGCACAATCTCATGGTCTAAGGAAATGATACTTGACATTAGAAAAGCTTTAGCATACGAACTACATGATCTTGTGCTAGGCTTAGGATTGGGTCTTGTCCATCACATCATTCTCCTAATGATGTGACCCCGTTATCAACGACATCCAATGTCCATGGTCAGGAAACCGTAACCATCTATTGATTAACGAGCTAGTCAACTAGAGGCTTACTAGGGACATGGTGTTGTCTATGTATCCACACATGTATCTGAGTTTCCTATCAATACAATTCTAGCATGGATAATAAACGATTATCATGAACAAGGAAATATAATAATAATCAATTTATTATTGCCTCTAGGGCATATTTCCAACATTAAATAATAAACATGATTTTGCTGTTAGAGTGGCTACTAGAACTGGTAGAATGACTCAGGAACCTTTATATCCTGAAGGCCACCCTAAGAGAATTGAGCAAGATTCTCAGGGAAATAATTTAGGTGCACCTGGTCCTTCTAAAAAGAAGAAAAAGAAAAATGATAGGACTTTGCATGCTTCTAGTGAACCTGTTATTGACACACCCAAGAATCCCAATGACATTTCTATTTCTGATGCTGAAACACAATCAGGTGATGAACATGAACCTACTATAATGTTAATGATAACGTTCATGTTGATGCTCAACCTAGCAATAATAATGATGTAGAGATTGAACCTGCTGTTGATCTTGATAACCCACAATCAAAGAATCAACGTTATGATAAGAGAGATTTTGTTGCTAGGAAGAACGGCAAAGAAAGAGAACCATGGGTTCAGAAACCCATGCCTTTTCCTCCTAAGACATCCAAGAAAAATGATGATGAGGATTTCGAGCGCTTTGCTGAAATGATTAGACCTATCTTCTTACGTATGCGCTTAACTGATATGCTTAAAGTAAATCCTTATGCTAAGTATATGAAGGATATCATTACAAATAAAAGAAAGATACCGGAAGCTGAAATTTCCACCATTCTTGCTAATTACACTTTTAAGGGTAGAATACCTAAGAAATTAGGAGATCCAGGAGTACCAACTATACCATGCTCCATTAAAAGAAACTATGTTAAAACTGCTTGATGTGATCTTAGAGCCGGTGTTAGTGTTATGCCTCTCTCCTTATATCATAGACTCGAATTGAATAAGTTGACACCTACTAAAATATCTTTGCAAATGGCTGACAAATCAACTGCTATACCTATCGGTATTTGTGAGGACGTGCCTGTTGTGGTTGTAAATGTCACTATCTTAATGGACTTTGTTATTCTTGATATTCCCGAGGACGATAGTATGTCGATTATCCTATGTAGACCCTTTTTGAATACTGCAGGGGCTGTTATTAACTGCAACAAAGGCAATGTCACTTTACATATTAATGGTAATGAGCATACGGTACACTTTCCGAGGAAACAACCTCAAGTTCATAGCATCAATTCTATTGGAACAGTTCCAACTATCATTATTGGAGGTTTTGAATTTCCTCTTCCTACTGTCAAGAAAAAATATGATATTCTTATAATTGGGGATGTTCATATCCCCGTTGAGGTAACCTAGTGTTATTCGAAATTTCTCCTGTTCCATGTTATTCGGAATGAGTTTGTTAACAAGACTTGATCAACCTTTTTAGTGGATTCCTTTTGATGATCATGAGATGGATGAAACTAGAAGGCACAACCTTCTGTACCATCCTTTTACTTTCTGTTATTTAGATTAAATAAACCAAAAAATAGTATTATATGTCTGTTTTCTGAATTATCCATGCAATAAATATATCCCAAAAATAAAAGTTCTCCAAATGCCCTGCCAATTTAGTATGATTTTTATGGAATATTTGAGGATTTTAGGCACTGAGAACACAGCAGGTGGGGCAAGCACCTGGCCACGAGGGTCCAGGGCGCGCCCACCCTTACTAGGCGCGACACCCTGCCTCATGGGCCCATGGTGGCCCCCTCCACTTATTCCTGCACCCACACACTCCATCTTCCTCCCAAAAAAATCCTCATCCAGCTCAAGCACGAGTTCTAGCTCATTTTGCTGCGATTTTCGATCTCCTTGCTCAAAGCTCCATTCACGAAACTGCTTTGGGAGATTGTTCTTTGGTATGTAACTCCTCCAATGGTCCAATTAGTTTTTGTTCTAGTGCTTTATTCATTGCAAATTTTTGCTGCCTAGATGACCCTATTGTTGAGCTTGCATGTCAAATTTATGAGGTCCCAAGTAATTCTAATGCATGATATAAGCTCTAGGCATTTGTGGGGGTAGTTGCTATAAGTTTTATTGAGTTTGATTCACTTTTATTTTGAGTTACTAAAAATTTCAGATTTTGTAGAAAATGATAAAGAGATTTTTGAGGGGCTCTTCTAGCCAAGGTCTAAGGATAAACAAGCTAAGGAGAAAGAAAAGGCCAAGTATAATCTTCCTTGTGTAGCGGAAGTACGGCCGTGTGAGTGGCCTTGTGATGATTTCTTGAGAGCAGCTGGAATTTATGAAGACTTCTATTCTTTGGCTGATAATGCGAGCCTCGCCGACTTCCTCCATGACCAAGATGAATAGTACCTCTTACTCACCAATACTTTCATGCAAAACTTTTACTATTATCCTAAGAATTCACCTCCTTCAGTAGCTTTTCATTTATATGATGAGGCTAAGGAGATGTCATTACATAATTTTTGCGCGGTTTGTAGAATACCCTTTGAGGGCGGCTTAGAGGAACCGCATCGTATAGATATGGATGGTTCTATTGATACTATCACTGTAGGGGAATCAAGGAAGGTTTCCGATGCAAGAATAACTAGTATACATTTTCCTGTTTTACACTACTTTGCCATATTTGCTAGTCGATGTTTAATCAGTCGCGGAAACTATGGAAACCTGAGTGTTCCTGATACTATTATTTTGTTCCATGCTTTATTCCGTGATACCTCTTTTAGTATGGGTGCCGTTATTGCTAAACGATTAAGTCCGAACCATACAAAGGGCCCCATCTTTAGAGGTATCTATGCTGCACGCCTTGCTAAACATTTCGAGATACCTATTAGGCATTATGAGAAAGAGGAAAAACTGCTACCCCCTACCTTTTTAGATTACAAGGGCATGGTAGAACATGAGTTTATTGCTAACAATGATGATACGATGCTTCTGTATAACCTGAGATTTAATAAGGAACACAATGAGATTATTGTCTTGCCTGTACCCTCTTTGTTTGATTTAACTACAGGCCATTACCTCGTTTTGCCGGAGGCCGTTTACGCGCACCGAGGCCAGACATCAGCTCCAGAGCCTAAGCCGGAACCACCACTGGACCCCTATCGTCCATCATCTTATCAGTGGGATCCGGAGGAGATCGCTAGCCAGTGGCAATACGATGACACTCCTCAGTATACCGGGGAGAGTAGCCGCGGTCCTTGGCCATAGACCAACTTAGGCCAAAAGCCTAAGCTTGGGGGAGTACGTACTCACCGACATTACATTCATGTTCACACACTCATTCTAGTTGTCGGTGCTCATACTCTTTCATTGTATTATCCATGCTAGTTTAATTTATTTTTCTAGTTTTCTTCTTGTGTGTTTGATAAACCTTAGGAAAAACTAAATAAATTGTTAGTTTAATTTCCATGCTTGTAGTAACAATTAAAAGAAAATCCAAAAATATTTCTCGTTCTTCTTTTGCTTGTTGGGAGCTTTCCCGTGTAAATAGTTTTATATCTTTTGTTTCCTTTGGGGGTCGAGCGGAGAAGACCTTAATGAAAATGTTTAGTGGCTCTCATATGCATGATTATTGATTTAACCAAGAGCCTAGATTACCTTGTCTTCTCCCTTGAATTGAATGCTTGCAGATTCCAGCTTAGTCCAATGCACCTGCACTATTATTATTATACACACCGTTCGGTCGTGCAATTGAAAGGCAATAATGACGATATATGCTGGACTGATTGAGATGAGAGAAGCTGGTATGAACTCGACCTCTCTTGTTTTTGTAAATATGATGAGTTCATCGTTCCTGATTCAGCCTATTATGAATAAACATGTTCGCAATGACAATTAGAGATTGTAGTTGCTTATGCCATGCTTAATTAGCTAGGAGCTTATAATGGTTTACCTTGCATGCCGACATGCTATTAAAATGGTTGTGATGTGGTATGCTAGGGTGGTATCCTCCTTTAAATGAATTGAGTGACTCGACTTGGTACATGTTCACGCATGTAGTTGAAACAAAATCAACATAGCCTTCACGATATTTATGTTCATGGTGGATTATATCCTACTCATGCTTGAACTCGGTGTTGATTAATTTTAATGCATGTTCATGACTGTAGTCGCTCTCTCAGTTGGTCGCTTCCTAGTCTTTTGCTAGCCTTCAGCTATACTAAGCGGGAATACTGCTTGTGCATCCAAACTCCATAAACCCCAAAGTTATTCCATATGAGTCCACCATACCTTCCTATATGCGGTATTTACCTGCCGTTCCAAGTAAATTTCTATGTGCCAAACTCCAAACCTTCAAATGAAATTCTGTTTTGTATGCTCGAGCAGCTCATGTATCAACTAGGGATGTCTATATATTCCATGCTAGGCGGGTTATTCTCAAGAGGAGTGGACTCCGCTCCTCATTCATGAGAAAATAGCTGGTAACCGGGATGCCCAGTCCCATGATCAAAAAGATCAAAGAAAATCAAAATAATTAAACAAAACTCCCCCAGGATTGTTGCTAGTTGGAGGCACCCGTTGTTTCGGGCAAGCCATGGATTGATGCTTGTTGGTGGTGGGGGAGTATAAACTTTACCATTCTATTTGGAAACCGCCTATAATGTGTGTAGCATGGAAGATATCGAGATCTCATAGTTGTTATGTTGACAGTGAAAGTATACCGCTCAAAATGTTATTCATCTCTATTTCAAAATCGAGCTCTGGCACCTCTACAAATCCTTGCTTCCCTCTACGAAGGGCCTATCTATTTACTTTTATGTTGAGTCATCACCCTCTTATTAAAAAGCACCCGCTTGAGAGCACATTGTCATTTGCATGCATTACTATTGGTTTATATTGGGTATGACTTGACTGGATCTCTTTTACCATGAATGACAATGTTTAGTCAGTCCTTGATGTTTAAAGGTGCTTTGTATTTATGTTTTGCAGTCTCAGAAAGGGCTAGCAAGATACCATCTTGTTATATCATATTATGATTGTTTTGAGAAAGTGTTGTCATCCGAAGTTTTATTATTATCGCTCGCTAGTTGATTATGCCATTGATATGAGTAAACATGAGACTTAAGTGTTATTGTGAATATGGTTAGTTCATGATCTTTGCTGAAAACTTGAATGCTGGCTTTACATATTTACAACAACAAGAGCAAACAGAGTTTGTAAATTTTTTTCTTTATCACTTTCATTTTGTCAACTGAATTGCTTGAGGACAATCAAAGCTTTAAGCTTGAGGGAGTTGATACGTCTCCGTCATATCTACTTTTCCAAACACTTTTGCCCTTGTTTTGGACTCTAACTTGCATGATTTGAATGGAACTAACCCGGACTGACGCTGTTTTCAGCAGAACTGCCATGGTGTTATTTTTGTGCAGAAATAAAAGTTCTGGGAATGTCCTGGAAATCCACGGAGCAACTTTTCAAAATTAATAAAAAAATATTGGCAAAAGAAATAGCATCAGGGGGCCCACACCATGCCCACGAGGGTGGGGGGTGCCCCCCTCCCCCTGGGCGCGCCCCCCTGCCTCGTGGGCCCCCTAGACGTCCACCGACCTCAACTCCAACTCCATATATTCTCTTTCGCGGAGAAAAAAATCAAGAGAGAAAGAATCATCGCGTTTTACGATATGGAGCCACCGCCAAGCCCTAATCTCTCTCAGGAGGGCTGATCAGGAGTCCGTTCGGGGCTTCGGAGAGGGGGATTCCTCGTCGTCGTCATCATCAACCATCCTCCATCACCAATTTCATTATGCTCACCGCCGTGCGTGAGTAATTCCATCATAGACTTGCTGGACGGTGATGGGTTGGATGAGATTTACCATATAATCAAGTTAGTTTTGTTAGGGTTTGATCCCTAGTATCCACTATGTTCTCAGATTGTTGTTGCTATGACTTTGCTATGCTTAATGCTTGTCACTAGGGCCTGAGTGCCATGATTTCAGATCTGAACCTATTATGTTTTCATGAATATATATGAGTTCTTGATCCTATCTTGCAAGTCTATAGTCACCTATTATGTGTTATGATCCGACAACCCCGAAGTGACAATAATCGGGATACTTCTCGGTGATGACCGTAGTTTGAGGAGTTCATGTATTCACTATGTGTTAATGCTTTGGTCCGGTACTCTATTAAAAGGAGGCCTTAATATCCCTTAGTTTCCATTAGGACCCCGCTGCCACGGGAGGGTAGGACAAAAGATGTCATGCAAGTTCTTTTCCATAAGCACATATGACTATATTCGGAATACATGCCTACTAGTTCTGTGTCACCCTATGTTATAACTATTATATGAGGAATCTTATCTCACATAATTATCCATCACTGATCCAATGCCTACGAGATTTTCACATATTGTGCTTTTCTTATTTACTTTACCATTGCTACTGTTACAATTACTACAAAACTGCTACTGTTACTTTTGCCACCGTTACCATTACTATCATACTACTTTGCTACTAAATACTTTGCTGCAGATACTAAGTTATCCAGGTGTGGTTGAATTGACAACTCAACTGCTAATACTTAAGAATATTCTTTGGCTCCCCTTGTGTCGAATCAATAAATTTGGGTTGAATACTCTACCCTCGAAAACTGTTGCGATCCCCTATACTTGTGGGTTATCAGTATTCTGATGATGTAGCATGACCCTCTTTTGTTGGATATTATGTACTGTTGTTAGTTTGAAGCACTCCTCTGGTTTGAAGGATAAATACCTTCCTGGGATCAAGTGCATCCGAACTCACCTGCGTAGGTTGTACTGATAATGATCATGGACATGTTGTGAAGAAGCCATATCAATTAGGCTTCAAGTGCGTACTTGTTAGTTAAACCTATGGTTAAAATGTGACACTAAATACGACTAGTAAGTAGTACAGTAGCAGTAGTAGTATACTTCGGTCAAATTATTCATCATGTCCACACATTGAATTAACATGACAACACGCTACACATGAGGTGACACAATAAGCCCGACAGCGTGTTCGGGTATTCTAGACTTCAGATTTGGAGTACCACATATCTGTCAAAATCTTTCATCATTCACTTAAAACCGTCGATTGATCATACATTGAGTACCATATAACTAGAATTACCGATACAAGTCGAAGAAGGATTGGCTGGTGCTACCGGCTGACGTCAAGTTTGGCCCCATGGATCAGGAGGTGATTGAGCACCTTGAGGCCAAAGTGAGGGCTGACAGCGCGAGATCTCACCCTCTCATCGATTTTTTCATACCAACCATCGACAGCGAGCACGACATATGATACACCCATCCCGAGAAACTTCCAGGTCAGACACCGATCGGTCATCTACTTGCACAAACATATTCCTTTGTTTATAGCTCTATTTTTCTTTTTAGACGCAGACCTGGTGAAGCAATTACAATTTTACAGTTAATAAAAGTGAAACAAGTGACTGCAACATGCCAAAGATGTTATGAAAATGCCAAATACGTACACTAAAACCTCTATTCGACAATACTGCAGGTATCACACTGAGTGGCCTAAGCAAGCATTTCTTTCAGCGCAATTCCAGGGTGTTCAAAAGGGGCACGTGGACGCGTCGCAAGATATAGTCGGAGTGCGGCATGCACGCGATGTGGCACAAGACCGACAATACCTTGTTGGTGATGGTCAATTGTCGGCAGACAGGCAGCAAAAAGGTTCTGGTGCTGCACACCAGCAAGAACTTCGACCGGCAGAGGACCAACTGGGTGATGCACCAGTACCAGCTCGGGGACCTGGAGCAAGAGAAGGAGCGGGAGGTGGTCCTCTACAAGATTTTCTACCAGACGAACACTAGGGCCAGGAGTAAAAAGATTATAAGTTAGTTTGGTATTGGTACTTGTACTACCTTGTCGTCCGCAAGTTGGTATTGTCGTCAACGGTCTTTTGGCATGAACTTGGCATTTGCTTCCAACCATCATGCCGAGGGTCGCCATGGATATAAAGATGAATCATTTTTTTTTGAAACGAATTTTCAGGCACCTGATTTTTATTTGATGGGTAGCATAAGCACCTGCCGTTCGAATTCCCAGTTCTCCAAAATTTTCAAAACAAGTGCGTGCACTTATTATCACAATGAAAAACCAATATCCCTGCTGCATCCCAGTTATCAGTTTGTACTTGCAGAACGTTTATTGAGCAAGTATATTGTTTTTTCAGGTCGAGCAAGTTTCAACTGGGTTGTAGACTGCCCAGGCTTGGTTTTGTTTTTAACAGGCCCAGCCCATGATGACAACGGGGCACAAAGATCCAGCAGGTATCTACTAGCCTTTGGCCCGCCAGTGTTAGTTATATTTTGTCTTACAACATCTGCAGGCAGTTTTTTTTACTGGATCAAACACACAGCCCAGTTCTATTTTCCTCTTGAAACGCATGTCCTACATCCGTTTTCTAATCTCTACCTATAGTTTTAATAGATCATATATATGTATATTATATTGAAAATACATCAAATTCCCTTTTCATATTTACATCCTTATTTTTGCTATTGTTTTCACTCCCAGCGTTGAATTTTTTACCACTGGTTTTCCCTTAAACCAACTCAATTGTCCCACGTCTTATTTGCTTACAAAAACAAAATGATTTTTTGGCAAATGAATAAGTTCTTAAAAAATGTTTATCATTTTGGTATTACAACAGTTCGGACTCCACCAAAATATGCAAAATAAGGTTGAACTTTTTGACCGTGGTCCTGGGCAGAAAATGGGCTGTAATAAATTACTTAAGAATTAGCAAACAGGCTGCAAATTATTAAAAATAGAAAGTGGGCTCTATGTTGTGTGCCACAGATCTGGAGGCTGACTTGTGGGCCTACTAAGTTCATTCGTACAGAAGGTTTCTCAAAAAAACTTAGTCAACAATAGACTCTACCAGTGTCAGACCGTTAGATGTCAATCTAACGACAATCGTGCTTCTTCAGTCTCTGATCTTCCTGCCCCAGCCGCCCAAACCAGCGCCGCCGGAACCGCCTGCTCCCGCCTCCCATGGCCGGCTATGCTGCCGGGCAGGCCTCACGGCCCCATCATACTCGCATCCCTGGCCTTTCTATCGCTATACTCACCCACACCTCCTATTATTTTCCGGTGACGGCAGCCGAACCAGTCAACCCTCGTACTCTGCACCGCATGGGCAGCCAGTTCTGTGTCTTCCCCGGCTCCGTGTCATTCCCTTCGTAGGCTTCACCATCGTCCAGCGCCCTGGTGCTCTCGGCGCCGCGTGGTCAACATGGTCAACGAATCAACCAGCTGGGTCCACGACCGCACACAAGGAAATGCCTCCTTATTACGCAAAATAATGATTCCTCCACCTGACATGTGGGACCCGCTGGAAGGGCCTCTGTATTTTGCGAAAAAACATTCCCTCTGCTGACAGGTCGGATCCACCAACTATATCTTCGCATGCAAGTAAGTGCCTCCTTATTGTGCACAAAAAGACGAATACACACCTGCCAGTTGGGACCCACCATAGTGGGAGGCTGACTTGTGGGCCTACTAAGTTGACGGGGACGGAGGGCTTTGTCAACTTAGTCAATATATGAACGATTCTAGCTCCAGTGAACGTACGATGTCCATCCAACGGCCGTAGTGCCTCTTCAACCTCTGGTCTTCTTGATCCAGCCGTCCAAACCAGCGCCTGTCGTGCCGCGTGCTCCTGCCTCCCGTGGCCGGCTGTGATGCAACGGAGGCCTCACCGCCCCCTACTACTCCCACCGCTGGCCAGGCCATCCCTCTACTTACCTACACCCCATGTTATTCTGCGATGACGGCAGGTTGGCAGCCTCACACCGTAGCCGAACTAGTGAACCCTCATACTCCTCTCTGCATGGGCATCCACTGTCGCGTCTTCCCCGGCTCCGCATCGTCCCCTTCCTAGGCCTCGCCGTCGTCCACCGCCTTGGTGCTCTCGGCGCCGCGTGGTCAATGTGGTCAATGACCGACTTCAATCGGAAGAGTATTGTATGTGGAGAGGCTGACAGCTGGGTCCATGGCCGCGGCAAGGAAGTGACTCCTTATTACGCAGAAAATAATGATTCCTCCACCTGATAGTAGGGACCCACTGGACAGGCCCCCATATTTCGCGAAAAAAACGTTTCCCTCCTGACTGCTGGGACCTACTAGCTACATCTTTGCATGCAAGGAAGTGCGTCCATATTACGGGCCAAAAAATTAATTCGCCCCCTGACTGCTAGGACCCACCAGCTACATCTTCGCACGGAAGGAAGTGACTGATAGTCGGGACCCACCTGGTCAAAGCGAACGTAGCATTGTCAATCTGGTCGCGAACATGTACGTACATACTGGTCGATGTAGAGCCGCGCACGTGTCGTAGTAGAGGCACGCACATAGCATGTACATGTACGTACAATGGCTAGGGTGCAAGAAATTAAATACGGCCACGTACGTCCATACGGGCGGGGTCTCGAATGCCTACTCGCGCATACGTATGATCAGGGCTCATGTACATGGCTGGGTCGTACCATATGTACTGAAATTGTTCGGGAGACATGTGAGGGAGTCCTAGATAAGGGGGTTTCCGGATAGCCGGACTATATTCATCATCCGGACTATAGAAGCGTCAAGATACAAGACTCAAGACTTCAGCTCGTGTCCGGATGGGACTCTCCTTTGCGTGTAAGACAAGCTTGGCGATCCGGATATTATGTTTCCTTCCTTGTGACCGACTCCATGTAAACCCTAGCTCTCCGGTGTCTATATAAACTGGAGAGGATGGTCCTTAGAAGGCCGATCACAATTACAATCATACCATCATAGGCTAGCTCTTAGGGTTTAGCCTCTACGATCTCGTGGTAGATCTACTCTTGTACTACTCATATCTTCAATATTAATCAAGCAGGAAGTAGGGTTTTACCTCCATTGAGAGGGCCCGAACCTGGGTAAACATTGTGTACCTTGCTTCCTGTTACCATCAGCCTAAGACGCACAGATTGGGACCCCCTACCCGAGATCCGCCAGATTTGACACCGACATTGGTGCTTTCATTGAGAGTTCCTCTGTGTCGTCCCTTCAAGGCTTGATGGCGTCTTCAATTGTCAACAACACGGTCCAGGGTGATACTTTTCTCCTCGGACAGATCTCTGTGTTCGGCGGCTTCGCACTGCGGGCCAATTCGCTTGGCCAGTTGGAGCAGATCGATAGTTTCGCACCTGGCCACCAGATCAGGTTTGGAAACTTGAACTACACGGCAGATATCCGCGGAGACTTGATCTTCGGTGAATTTGAGCCTGCACTAGGAATGCCGGACAGTCACGACGAGCACAGCCTAGACCTGCTGTCAGACAATGCTCGGGACATCATCCCCGAAGCAACACCAGATCTAAATCCGGGGCAGGTTGTGTTGCCTATGGACGGAGGGCTGGATCGCGCCCCGTCGGCCGCACGCTCATTGGCGGTGGAGCCGAACACAGGTCTCACCTCCACGGAGGCCAGTAACCCGGTCCCCCGGACTCATATCCAGATGTTGGCCCTGGTCCGCACACTCCCGAACCGGCCGAGCCAGGTTGGGCTCCGGTAATGGAGTTTACCGTTGCGGACATCTTTCAGCACCCGCCTTTGGGCGACATGCTGAACTCATTAAAGTCTCTCTCTTTGTCAGGAGGCTCTGGGCCGAACTATGTCCGGCTCAAGTGGGAAGCAGGCGACGAAGGAATTTGTAGCCCACTTGCCACCCACTTTGTCGCCACAATCGGCGATTTAGCCAACGTGCTTGACTTCGACTTCGAAGACATCGACGGTATGGACGCTGATGCCGGAGACGTACTGGAGCCACCACTCACGGGGCGGTGGACAGCCACCTCTTCAAACGATATATACATGGTGGACACTCCGAAAGAAACCAATGGCAACGAGGCAGTGGAGGACAACCCCTCGGGAGGAAAAGCAAAACATGGCCGTCTTCGATGCCACTCCAAGCCCCGCCACATCAATACCAGCCCCGGAGATGATCCGGATGGTGCCGAAGAGGAATACAGTCCTGATCGACCTAACTTCAAGCAGGCCGGACAGGCCATGGTGGGATACTTGGAGAGGGACAACTATACACCCCCCTCCGAAGACGAGGTAAGCCTCGACAATGACGAACTCGGCGTGCCTGAAAACCCAGTGGAACAAGTTCGCTTTAAGCGACGACTCATAGCCATGGCAAAGAGCCCGCAAAGGAAGCAAGAACAGCTTAAAGCCGACCAGGATTTGCTAATGGATAGGTGGACCAAGATCCTGGCCACCGAAAAGTACAGACTTGACCGCCCTTATAAAGGGCACATGCGGCACACCTGGCTACCTCAACCCAAGCAGGAGAACCATAGGCATACAACCCGACATTCGCACATCACCACGGCCCAAGAAGGCAAGAAAGATACACGAAGAAGCAGCCTCAAGCCCCGGTGCAACGGTCATAAATGGCGAATCAGGGAAGCTGGTACCAATTACAGCAAACCCCAGTCCGGTCAACGGACAAAGAACAACTCAAGCCTATTCGGCCCAAGCCACAAACTCGATCAGCCGTGCGAAATTCACGGTACTCCTAAAAGAATGGCAAAGCATACCAATAGAGAATGCATAATCTTCAAAACAGAGCGACCAGTCGTATGCCGGAAACAATGAAGGGAGGTGTCTAGTAAAGAGACCCCCATGGCGCAAACAGTACGACGGATCGCCCCATACCAGACAAACCACAGCAATTCAATTGCGTACCCCCAGACCTAACAGTCCAGGGGCTCCTTAACACATAACGCCCCCCTGGGTATGAATGTACAAATAGCACCTTCTACAAGGTGTCGGGCACAAAGGCCAGGTTCATTGGCCCGCCGCCCTAATGGTTGCTTTCAGATAACCAAATAAGGTCGCGCCATCGACGCATTCCCCCATACGGTATCACACCGTATGCTCACAAGATGAACCACATCGATTGGATTCTACGTGGCAAATCATCAGGCCAGCACCGGTGATATACTCATGCCTGCGTGCAGAGTCAAACCCCGCCCTTAGAAGCGGAAATCATACAGCTGCCAGAGCAGCAAGTTGTGCATGCCTGTTAATATTTTGACATGACAGCCAACTATCAGGAACCAGCTAAGGAGTCCATGCTGCTTCCTGGTATAGCGGATGAGGTCACCAGAGTCCGATAAGGAACCCGTAGACCAACCACAGGAGGGCGTTCGGCAGCCTCCGCACATTTACCTTCACAATCTAACCTCTATGCAGAACAGGTTTGGCGGCATGGAGTCGGCCCGGACACACAAGGACAGGACCATGCATGTAGAAGGCAGTTCGGATTTACTTTCAATCCATTCATTGCACCCTCCAAATCCGGCCATTTACAGGTTCCGCCAAAAAACCATCTCTTTTTCATAATCATAAATCGCATTCATATGCATAGACATATCATATTACTGCAATGCGTAGACTTAAATAAACATGCACCGGCCGTCGTTTATCATCGATGCCTCTTTGCCATAAAAATGGCAGCCATGCTTTGTGTTACGCCTAGTTATGCCAGGGGCTCCACAGTACGGCAATAAAGTCCGACCACCTTCTCGGTCGCTCGGCACCCCGAACTTATCGCACTATATGCATCAGCTCCGAATCATGTCTTGGGTCATTGGTTGGGTTTGCCCGGCTCCCATGTTTTGGTACCTTACGTTCCATTCCGTCGGCAAAGATAGCGCTGGGAGAACTACTGCGATTGTGTCCCAGTTCTGCCGGACGAGCACCTCAGTAGAGAAAGCTAAAAACCATCTGTCATGATATGGCGAGAGCTGGTCAGCTGTTCGAGAGGTTGTAAAAGCCTTAAAGATTTATTCCGCATAACGCCACTATAAAATGCAGATTGTGACGGATCGGTCTTCCGATCAGGTGACAATAGAGCCCCTAGTCCGGCTTCTGAAAACTAGGGGCTGCGCCGACCATACTCGAATTCCTATGGCTAAGTGAGAGTAGTAAAGCCCTATAGTCCGATTGCCTGGTTCGTGGTGAGAAACACCTCCTTGCAAGGACCCAATCATGGGATAAAGAGTGTTCAGAAATACCCCGAACACCCCCGTACTTCTCATGTGGGGGCTGAAGCCGACGACTGGCCAACTCTCAGAATTCACATACAATAAACAGCCGCAAAGGAAGAACATTTGTTCAAACAAAACATGCAACATATAATAAAAAGTGCCATTATCCCATATTACAAATGTTGGCAAAAATGCCCTCAGGGAAATATAACGTCTTTGGTGCACTTATCCGCCGCCAAGCGGGCACCCTTCATTACACGTTCATAATATAGTGCGGGCTTGCGATGCTCCTTACCCTCTGGAGGCCCCTCAGTTATCAGCTTCTCCGCATCAAGCTTACCCCAATGCACTTTTGCATGGGCAAGCGCCATTCGTGCACCTTCTATACAGACTGATCGCTTGATAGTATCAAGCCGAGGACAGGCGCCCACAATCCGGTTCACGAGTCCGAAGTAACTTCTTGGAATTGGCTCTGCAGGCCACAGCCGGATAATCAAGTCCTTCATGGCTAGTTCGGCTGCCTGGTGCAGTTCGACCAGCTGCTTCAGCTGATCGATAAAAGGCACCGGATAGTTCGGCGCCAGATACTGCGATCAGAAGTCCCTCCCCGCAGACTCCCTCTCCTCGGTCTGGTAAAATTGGGCAGCATCTGATATGCTGTGAGGATCATCCGCAAACGCCCCTGTAAAAACAAGAATTCAGCTTGCCGCTTAGAGTTCTCCGTGCTATAACGCAATAATGGCCATAGATTCAACAGGCCTTACTAGCCGCAACTTTCCGGGCCTCCTGAATGTCCCGTACAGCACCTCGGGCTTTTTCCCGAGCATCTTCCGCGGCTTGGAGAGCTTGGGCGAGTTCGGATTCTTTCCCTACTGAACTTTGCTCCAAGCTCTCGCTTTTCGTCACAACATCCTGGAGCTCCCGGTCAGCCGTGACGACCCGGGCCTCGTGTTTTTTACGCAACGCCTTTTCGGTGGCAGTTCTCTCTTGGGCCTTAGCCGCTACCTTCTTCAGTGCCTCATATTCAGCACTCGCTCCTAGGGAGCATAACACAAATACTTTTCAATAAGCACACTTATTCACTTGTGCCCAATGCAAGAAAATGTTTAACATACCCTGTTTCTCTTCTAATTGCTTCTTCACACGGCCAAGTTCTGCTTCGGCCTGTTCAGGCTCTGCTTTAGTTCGGACACTTCCGCATCATGAGCGGCAGTTCTCTCCGCAGCCGCCTGTTTTCAAACAAATGGGTATACATCATTAAATAAAGGTTCCCATTACAATAGAGGGTTTGATCCCCTGCCCGGCTTACTTTCGCCGGACAGTGTATCAGGGGCTACTCCTCATATCATGATTTCTCTAAAGGTTCCTTAGAAACCATACCTCAAAAGCCTTTATAAGGCCAAGACAGGACTCATTCAGCCCGCTTTCGGCAGCCTGAATCCTTCCAACCACCGCACCCATAAGGGTCCGATGTTCATCGACGACAGACGCGTTCTTTAACGCTGTCAACAGACCGCTCGATAGCTTGGCATAGACTGAGGTTGCCGGCGGAGTAGGCAAACCTCCCTCCATGGAGGATGGCCACTCGCCCGATCCTGGAGCCTTAGAGGCCTCCAGAACCTTATCATGTCCTGAGTCTCTTCGAGACGACACCTCGGTGTCACGCCCAGACTTCGGAAACGAAGTCCTCGGAGGCATATCGCTCGCCACAGCATTCGAGCTCAACAAATCCTCCGATGAGGACTGTCCGGCAGGAGACTTTGCTGGGCTGTATGAAATGTGGCGACAGTTAAAACTATTTTGCCCAGACGACCCTGGATACATAGGCGTATTCGGGTTTCGGTTGCTTACGATTTTCCCAGGGGCTGGGCCTCGGGATCACACTCCAGGCTGTTATCGGCGGCCGGGGTGGATGCCTCTGGAGGGGAACCTCGCCCTCTCTTGGGCGATTCGGCCTCCAGGGACGGGGAAGCCGCACGCTTCTTCCCGCCTGCAGAGTGAGGCTCATCCTCCTCTGCCTCCTCTCTTCGTCTTCAGAAGAAGGAGCGTCGCTGGAGCCTTCGGATTTGGCATCCGAAGCCCCGCGACAATGAAGGCCCCTCCGGGTCCTCTTAAAGTCCTTGGAAGCCTCCTTCTTTGGCGCCTTGTAAGGCGCAGGGACCAGCATCTTTGTAAGAAGAGGTCTGGCCGATTCCTCCGGTAGCGGGGCCGGACATTGTATCCGCTCCACCTTTTTTATCCATCCCTAAAAGCCACAATGAAGCACGATTAAAACGTCCCCCTCATGATATGCCAGCTGAAGCCTGGAGGGACAGGGCGTGGCTATAACTTACCAGGCTTGTAGAATGGGATAATTGAAACCCCCGGTCCTCGGAAGAGTCCGGCTATGATTTGCTGGACTTAAAGAGCACCTTCCAGATATCCTCGTGGGAGGAATCATAGAGCTCCCGGAGGGTTTGGTGCTCGGTTGGGTCGAATTCCCACAAAGTACAGGCTCGACGCTGGCAAGGGAGAACCAGGCGAACTAGCATCACCTGGACCACGTCAACAAGTTTGACGTCCTTGTCAACCATACTCCAAACACGCGTCTGGAGCAGTGACAGCTCATCAGATGAGCACCAGTTCGGGCCCTTCTTGGGCCAGGACGTAAGCCGCAGTGGAGCTCCGGATATGAACTCAGGAGCTGCTGCCCATTTTTCACCGCGTGGTTCGGTGATATAAAACCACTGCTGCTGCCACTCCTTGACGGAGTCGTTAAAAGTGCCCTTCGGCCAAACAACCTTGGGCATCTTGCTCACCACGGCGCCGCCGCACTCGGCGTGCTCGCCACTCACCGCCTTGGTCTTCATGTTGAAAATCTTCAGCCACAGGCCGAAGTGAGGCAGAATCTGGAGGAAGGCCTCGCACACGACGATGAACGTCGAGATATTGAGAAAAGAGTTGGGGGAAAGATCGTGAAAGTCAATCCCGTAGTAATGCATGACTCCCCGAACGAATGTGTGGAAGGGAAACCCGAGCCCACGGACAAAATGGGGAAGGAACACGACTCTCTCGTGGGGCTCCGGAGTAGGGTCAACCTGTCTCGCCGATGGGAGACGGTGGCCAATCTTCTTGGCCAAATACCCGGCTTCTCGGAGTCTCTTGATATCCTTCTCCCGGATGGTAGAGGCCATCCATTTGCCTCCTGCTCCGGATCCGGACATATTAGAAAAACCTCTCTTCGATGGAGAAGAAAAGCGCTTGGGCATTGGGGCTCGTGCAGAGGGGAATGAGTTAGCGGAAGGAGAAGGTGTGGGTAAAAGAGGAAGATGCCCTATCTCTTTATAAGAGAAGGTAAAGAGCTTTTTTGTGCCTCCCCACTTGCCTAGTGGAACCCGCTAGTCTCCCACTCGCCGTGATTAGTGGTACGGTTGGATTACCCATACCCGTATTGATGAGAATCCCGTGATGAGGGGACATGATCTTTGCTTCGACAAGACGTGCTAAGGAAACTGCCTCGTGGTATACGCTGTGGCTGGTAGTGGAAAAACGGTTCGATCTGACCAAAATGGCATCTCACGTCGTCTAAAAATTGTCAGCTGAAGTGTCATTCTCTCTACGGTGGTATGTGAAGATCATTTTGCAGATCCGGACACGACCTACATGTTCGATGGTAACCTTGGAGTATTCGGAGGAGGAACCCACCTTGCAATGACGATGACAAGACTGCGCGTCGGACTCATCGTCATTGAAGCCTGGTTTAGGGGCTACTGAGGGAGTCCTGGATAAGGGGGTATCCGGACAGCCGAACTATATTCATCGTCCGGACTATAGAAGCGTCAATATACAAGACTCAAGACTTCGGCTCGTGTCGGGATGGGACTCTCCTTTGCGTGGAAGACAAGCTTGGCGATCCGGATATTATGTTTCCTTCCTTGTGACCGACTCCATGTAAACCCTAGCTCTCCGGTGTCTATATAAACCAGAGAGGATGGTCCTTAGAAGGCCGATCACAATTACAATCATACCATCATAGGCTAGCTCTTAGGGTTTAGCCTCTACGATCTCGTGGTAGATGTACTCTTGTACTACTCATATCTTCAATATTAATCTAGCAGGAAGTAGGAATTTACCTCCATCGAGAGGGCCCGAACCTAGGTAAACATTGTGTCCCTTGCTTCCTATTAACATCAGCCTAAGACGCACAGATCGGGACCCCCTACCCGAGATTCACCGGTTTTGACACCGACAACATGGTCAAAGCCCGGAGAAAGAGCAAGAAAACTAAAGAAAGCATTAGCGCATTGGACTCAAAATCCAAATTGTGCTAGCTGACAAAGAAAAAACAGAATATAACAGATAAATATTGGTGACTGTTTGGTAAAAGGACTCTAAATCCTTTTAGTGGTTCGATTCCACACAGAACAAAGAATGAAATGAATGAATGAAAGCCATGACCATGCCTCCAGTAGGAAGATCAAGGAACGGAGAAACAACATCGTCACCGTGTTCATGGGGAGCCAACCGGCTGGGTCGAAACGGAATGCGTCGTCGTGTTCATCGGGAGTGCTTGGACAGAACAACCGATGGAAACGAGGCCTGGCGTATCGCAGAATGGAGGAAACGACCTTGTGTTCGACCGGCCATGTTCGAAACGGGATCATGTTCATCGGGAGGGGTGTGGCGTACCGCAAAACGGAGGAAACGGACTTGTGTTGGACCTCCTACGGTCGAAACAGGGTCCTGTTGATCGGGAGGGGTGTGGCGTACCGCAAAACGAAAGAAACGGACTTGTGTTGGAGCGCTACGGTCGAAACAGGGGTCCTATTCATCAGGAGGGGTGTGGCTTACCGCAAAATGAGACTCCACGGGATACCGTTCATCTCCACTGTTGACCTCCTCCAGCCTCCATGGGCTACTGTTCATCCACCGTCGACCTCTTCCAGACTCCACCTGTGACTTTTTATCCACGAGCTCCTGTTCATCCAGCCTCCACCACGCGCTACTCCACCGGCTACTGTTCAACCAGCCCTCTCCATGGGCTCCTGTTCAACCACCCCTCCATGGGCTACTGTTCATCCAGCCCTCCACCGGCTACTGTTCAACCAGCCCTCCACGGGGTCGTCCTGTTCATCACCCCTCTACGGGGTCCTGTTCATCCAGCCCCAACCGGCTCGATCAATTGGGTCCTGTTCATCCAGAGGCAACCATGGGGTCCTGTTCATCCACCCCCTCCAGGAACTGTTCATCCAAACCCCCCCAGCAACACTCACTGTTCATCAAGGGAACGAGGCAGTAGGGTTCGATCGGCTTCAGTTAGCAGCAGTAGCGAAGGAATCACTCGGGTTCAGTAACATAGATAGTGCAATCGCTCGGGTTCAGTTAGAGCCCAACGCCTCGCCCGGGTTTAGTTAGAGCCCAACTCCTTGCACCCACGTGCGTACGGTACGAGAGAAACGTGCATCCCTCGGCCCCCAACCACCCACCATAACCAGGAACTCCTCGATATTTTCCTCGCCTCGCTTCTACCACGGTTTATTCCGTCATGGAC
The DNA here is from genome assembly GCF_018294505.1 of Triticum aestivum. NCBI lineage: Eukaryota > Viridiplantae > Streptophyta > Magnoliopsida > Poales > Poaceae > Triticum > Triticum aestivum. The sequence continues at coordinate 513,874,836 of NC_057813.1, forward strand.
GGCCCAAAGAATGTCATGCAGCTGCGTCTCCGGCCCACCCAGGACGAAAAGCCCATTTTTGTCATGATTTTTTGTCATAGAAGTAGGAGCCCACCACATCTATGATGATATCGGGTTTTGTCACAATTATCGTCATAGAAGTGTCATAAGTATGACAAAAAAATTCGTTTGGCCCAAAATGTCACGGATGTGTCTTTTTTTGTAGTGTTAGGAGCCGCTACTGACTTTCGAGCCCTCACGCCGTCGCCTTGAGCACGGTATCGCATCCTGGTATACCAGTGGCGACTGAGCTCTGTGATGACCCACAAGTATAGGGGATCAATCATAGTCCTTTCGATAAGTAAGAGTGTCGAACCCAATGAGGAACAGAAGCAAATGTCAAGCGGTTATCAGCAAGGTATTGTGTGCAAGTACTGAAATTATAAGTAGCGAGTAGTTTGATAGCAAGATAATTTGTAACGAGCTAGTAATGGTAAAAAATTGCAGCAAGGTAGCCCAATCCTTTTGAGGCAAAGGACATGCCAAAACAGTCTCTTATGATAAGCAAAGTGTTCTTGAGAGCACACAGGAATTTCATCTAGTCACTTTCATCATGTTGGTTTGATTTGTGTTCGCTACTTTGATAATAAGATATGTGGGTGGACCGGTGCTTAGGTGTTGTTCTTACTTGAAAAAACCTCCTACTTATGATTAACCCTGTAAGTGCATCTAGTGCCACGCCTAATTGGTTTTGGAGTATTGGCGACAAAGTTGGTTGAGGGACTAATGCATTTGTGAGAATTGCAGGATAACACAGGAAGTGTCCCTCATTGATTCGGTTTACCTACCGGAGATGACCCCTAAAAATGTATGAAGACATTGAAGACAATGGTGGTGTGTGAAGATATTCACACTGAATACTATGACATGAGAAGAGATTGAGTGAAGACTATGGAGCGCGAAGACTGAGTTGTTTCGTTGTTTCCTTTTCTTCTTTGTTGAGTCATAGGAACCACCGTACTGTTAAGTGGGGTCCAAGTGAACAAAGTCAGAGTGACTGAAGTGATGCTCAACCCAAATCCTATGTCTTCGAGCAAAGACAATGAGAGAAAATCTTATCCAGAGCTGGATGAGTCAGCTTTTCTTGTAGCCCAAGTAAAGTTGCCGTGTGTGTTTGAAATCTGACCGTTGGAACACATGTCAGTTCCTTAGTGACCCAGGGTCATTTCGGACATATCAGGTCAGGTTGCCTTGTGGCTATAAATAGCCCACCCCCTACACCATAAATTGGTGGCTGCTCAGAGTTAGTTTACGGCTTTTGTCGTTTTGAGAGCAACCCACCTCAAAGCCTTTGAGAGAGAAATCCTTCCGAGGACAAAGCCCAAACACCCAGAGCCAAAGAGTGTTAGGCATCACTGAAGTCTTTCTGTCTGTGTGACTTGAAGACTTATTACACTTGAGGACTGTGTATCCTCTAGCCGGTTAGGCGTCATGTTCTGAGCATCCAAGAGTCATTGTGGATTGCTGGTGAACGAAGTCTGTGAAGGTTCGGAAGTCTACCTTGAAGACTTACCAGAGTGATTGGGCAAGGACTGTGTGTCCTTACCTCAAGGGGAATAAGGTGAAGACGTGGTCTTCTGAGTTGAGCCTCCCCAACCAGACGTACAGTTGTCACAGCAACTGGAACTGGTCCAACAAATCCTGTGTCTTCAACAAGTGACTGGTTCTATCTCCTCCCTCCTTTACTTTGAGTTTGTCTTCGTGAAGTCATTGCTTATTTGTCTTATCTGTTTGACTTCATTTCTTGAATACTATCATTGATTGGCCTCATACTGTCTTCCATCCTGATCCTTACTACCTAGCTGCTATTAGTCTTTGTACGTTCACATTATTGCATACTTGACTATGGCTTGCTTGTTATAGTTTATCTTCCGCTGCATATCAATTAGGTCATTTCTATTGTTTGTCTTCGAAACTTCCACGTTTTGAAGACTTTGATAAAAATCGCCTATTCACCCCCCCTCTAGTCGATAACTAGAACTTTCAATTGGTATCAGAGCAAGGTACTCCCTTGTTCTGTGTGATTCGGTTTAACCACCTGGAGTTTAGCTATGTCGACTGCAGGGATAATCAAAGTCTCCGCTGCTTGCCCCGTGTTTGATGGAACTGAATATCCCTACTGGAAGAATAAGATGCGCATGCATCTTGAAGCCATTGATGTCGACCTCCGGTATGTCATCAAGAACGGCGTTCCAAAAACTGGTGAAGGTGTCACCCCTGCTGATGTCAAGAAGTCCATTCAACTGGACTCGACTGCAAAGAACATCATCTGTGGTCATCTGACCAAAGGATAGTATGGTCGTGTGAGTGCTCTGGAAACGTCAAAGCTAGTCTGGGACTGGTTGTCCAAGGTCAACGAAGGCATCTCAACTCAGAGGGATCAAAGGATCAGTGTTCTTCGCAACCTCTTCAACCACTTCAAGAGAAACGACAATGAAAATGTCCAGCTCACGTTTGATCGCCTCACCGACATCACAAATGAGCTTCAAGCTCTCGGCGCCACTGAGATTACCAAGCATGAAATTGTCAAGACACTACTGAGATCACTTGACAGCTCCTTTGACACCCTTGCCCTCATGATACAAGAACGTCCCGACTTCAAGACTCTCGATCCGTCTGATATACTTGAGAGGCTCAACACACATGAGTTCCAGCTTTCTGAGAAAAGAGATATCAATGGCCCCAACTATGGCCGAACTCATGCTTTGAAGGCAAAAGTTGTTTCCTCATCTGAAGAAGAAGAATCTGACTGTGGTTCTGATGATCCTGAAGGCATAGGAAGGGAACTTCCTATGCTTGTGAAGAAGTTCCAGAAATTCACCAAGAAGAAGGGCTTCGGAAAGTATTCACGATCCAGTTCAAGAAATGAAGAAGCTTCCACTCAAGACAACAAGAAGAGAACATGTCACAAGTGTAAGAAGCCTGGGCACTACATCTCTGAGTGTCCTCAGTGGGACAATGAGAAGAAAAAGAAGAAGAGCAAGGAATATGACTCTGATGACAAGAAGAAGAAGAAATCTTCAAAGTCTTCTTCCAAGTCCTCATCAAAGTCTTCATCTCATAAGAAGAGCTCATCTGGCAAGGCTCATGCTTTTGTTGGCAAGGAAATGGATTCAGAGGAGGATTCTGCTTCTGAGGAGGCGGAGGTGGAATCTGAAGCTGAGTCCGACTCTGGCGTTGCAAGTCTGGCTCTAGCCACAGCCTACGTTGCAAAGTCCATCTTCAACACTGAAGACAATGACTCCCACACCAACACTGATGATGACATGGACGATCCTGCTCCCACCTACTGCTTCATGGCACGCGGTGCCAAGGTAAAATCACGCGATGTTTACTTTCAAACATCAAGTGAAGATGACTCTGATTGCGAATCTAAACCCAGCTACAACACACTTGCTAAAATTGCTACTGAACAACAAAGGGCTATGGAACATACTCAAAAACTGTTAGACAAAAGCGATGACCTGTTGGACGTGGAAATGACACATTCACAGTCCTTAGTTGAAGACATAAAAAATCTTCATGCTAAGTATCAAGAACTTGAAAGTCTTCATGAGACGCTTTCAACCACTTATGAAAAGCTCTCCTATGATTATCTTCAAAGGAAGCAAGAGCTTGAGAAATTGAAAGCGACTCATGAAGATCTTCAAAAAGAGAATGAGTCATTTCGCGCTCAACAGATCAGTTCCGCTCAGGATGGATTTGAACCACCATGTTTAAAATGCATTGAGTGTGATAACGCTACCTCTGTTGCTGAATGTTCCAATGCTGCTACTGTTGCTTTGTCTTCAACTACTGATGTGGTAACTAACCCCTCTACTGAGGATACCACTACTATTGTTGATGAAAATGCTAGGTGGAAGACATTGCTTGAAACAGGGATGTATAAAAGTCTAAAAGGGCATCAGATACTTTGTGATGTCCTCAAAAAGCAGATTCTGAACCGAAACCCTAGGAAAGAGGGTGTTGGGTTCGAGAGGAAAATGAATGTTGATGGTTCCTACTGGAAGCCTGAGCAGTATCCCAAAACCACATGGGTTGCTGCAAAGGAACCTTCAGTGGATCCATCCACTTTATCTGGCTTTACCTGTGCTAATCCTATTATCATTGATGAATCCTTTGATGCAAGCTGTAAACTATTCAAAAATCAGAATGGTGAAGTGTTTGCCAGGTATATTGGTACTAACTGCAGGAATGGACCACCTATGAAGAAGATCTGGGTTCCCAAAAGCTGTCTTAAGAATCTTCCAGTGAATGTCATCATGACACCACCTGGGAAGAAGACAAACCCCAGACCAAAGGCATCATATTGTCCAACGGCTTCATACGAATACAGGACTCACTTGAGTCACCCTAACGCCAATGTTTTGCAGGGAAATCATACTCAAACTTATGAATATGAACGTGTGTCCTCAAACCGCCATGTTCATAGGACTAAGAACTTTTCTGCTTATTCATATGAGTATCATTCATCTCCTGCAAGGCTATTTGCTAGGGATTCAAAGCCGAAATTCTCAGATGCTGCACTTAGACTCATTGCTTCTAAGCCATCCCTGAAGATGTGGGTGGTGAAGAAGAATTAACTCACTTTTGCAGAATATGGTCTCCAGCCAGCAATCAAAGGCGTACGATATTATTGCTGGGGACCTAAAACACAAAGGGAGGCATGATAAAATGACTTACTATTTATTCCACATATGAATCGCTTACCTGTCATACTGTGTGTTCTAACTTTCATCTAAGTTGTGATAATTCTAGTGTGTGTCAAATGCTTATGCTTCACAACATACCTTGTGAAGCCTATCCTCCTAACTGCACTGTAGGGTATGACACCTCGTGCTTCAGAATGGATTATGGACAGCGGATGCACTAATCATATGACTGGTGATCGAAGTCTTCTCATGGACTCAACCTTACGTCCATCCAACAAGAGTCAAATCACATTCGCTGACACTAGTAAAGGCAAGGTATTGGGTCTAGGCAGAGTTGCAATTTCAAAGGATCAACACATGGATAAAGTGATGCTTGTTGAATCCTTTGGATTCAACTTAATGTCTGTCTCAATGCTTTGTGACTTAACCATGATTGTGATATTCGGAAAATATCGTTGCCTTGTACTATGAATCTGACAAGTCTCTAGTATTTGAAGGATATAGGAAAGGTGATCTATACATGGTAGATTTCTCAACAGGTCCACATCTTGCCGTATGTCTTCTTGCAAAAGCTTCAGAATGCTGGCTCTGGCATCGAAGGCTGGGGCATGCTGGCATGAGGAACTTACACACACTCATCAAGAAGAAGCATGTCATAGGCATCGAAGGTGTCAAATTCAAGAAAAATCATTTGTGTGGTGCTTGCGAAGCTAGAAAGATGACGAGGGCCAAGCACCCCTCGAAGACAATCATGACGACATCTCAACCCTTCGAGCTATTGCATATGGACTTATTTGGCCCTACTCACTACTCTACCCTCACAACGATAGCTTGTCTCTATGGCTTCGTCATTGTTGATGACTACTCAAGATATACATGGGTGCACATAATTCTCTACAAGACTGAAGTACAAGATGTCTTCAGACGATCCGCCAATCGAGCAATGAACAACTATGGCGTCAAGATCAAGCATATCAGAAGTGATAACGACACTGAATTCAAGAACACCGAGTTTGATCTTTATCTGGATACAATGGGAATCACTCATGAGTTCTCTGCCACATACACACCTCAGCAAAATGGCATTGTAGAGCGCAAGAACAGAACCCTCATTGAGATGGCTCGAACAATGCTCGACGAATACAAGACACCAAGAAAGTTCTGGCCCGAAGCTATTGATAGAGCTTGTCACATCATGAAGCGTGTTTACATCCACAAGCTTCTGGGCAAAACATCCTATGAGCTCCTTACTGGCAAGAAGCCAAATGTAAGCTACTTCAGAGTCTTTGGTGCTAGGTGCTGGATCAAGGATCCCCATCACAAGTCAAAATTTGAACCCAAAGCTCACGAAGGCTTCATGCTCGGTTATGGAAAGGATTTGCACTCTTACAAAGTCTTCAACCTCTTTCACTACAAATTGTTGAAAATGTGGACGTGCGATTTGATGAAACCAATGGTTCACAACGAGAGCTCTTGCCAAGCACATTAGATGAAGCTCCTTCCAGCGAATCTATCAAGCTGATGGGAACTGGTGAAATCATGCCCTCTGAAGCACAGCCTAAAGAGGAACTTATCATTTCTGCACCAAACCAACCTGAAGACAATGCTCAGACTGAAGACAATCCTCCCAATGATGACAATGATCAGCATGAGCAAGGGCTTCGTCTAGTTCATCCTCGTGTTGCAAATGAAGTACAAATTGAGAAGATAATTGATAGCATCAATGCACCTGGTCCACTTACTCGCTCAAGAGCAACACAGTTAGCAAATTTCTGTGGGCATTTTTCATTTGTATCAATATGTGAACCCAAGAAAGTTGCTGAAGCCTTTATGGATCCTGAATGGATTCAAGCCATGCAAGAAGAAATTCAATAGTTCAAGCTTAATAATGTTTGGGAACTTGTCAAGCGCCCTGACCCTCGCAAACATAACATTATTGGCACTAAATGGATATATCGGAACAAGCAAGATGAGCATGGTCAAGTCGTCAGAAACAAAGCACGTCTTGTTGCTCAAGGATATACTCAAGTTGAAGGAATCGACTTCGATGAAACATTTGCTTCGGTGGCTAGGCTTGAAGCTATTCGCATACTGCTAGCCTATGCTAATCACCACAACATCTTGCTATATCAAATGGATGTGAAGAGTGCTTTCCTCAATGGCAAGATTGAATAAGAAGTGTATGTTGCTCAACCACCTGGCTTTGAAGATCCAAAACATCCTGATATGGTGTACAAACTAAACAAAGCACTGTATGGTCTCAAACAAGCTCCTCGCGCTTGGTATGATACAATCAAAGACTTCCTGAAGAGCAAAGGCTTAAAACCTGGATCCCTCGATCCCACACTCTTCACGAAGACATATGATGGTGAACTGTTTGTGTGCCAAATATATGTGGATGACATTATCTTCGGCTGCACCAACCAGAAGTACAGTGATGAGTTTGGATACATGATGCAAGAGCAATATCAGATGTCCATGATGGGTGAGCTGAAGTTCTTCCTTGGTCTTCAAATTCGTCAGCAAAGAAATGGCATCTTCATATCTCAAGAAAAATATCTCAAAGACTGTCTGAAGAAGTTTGGCATGCAAGATTGCAAAGGTTACACGACGCCAATGCCAGCCAAACCTCATATTGGTCCCGACGACAATAGTAAAGAGTTCGATCAAAAGGTATATCGCTCCATGATTGGTTCTTTACTTTACCAATGTGCATCTAGGCCAGATATTATGCTTAGTGTTTGCATGTGTGCTCGATTCCAAGCGGCACCAAAGGAATCGCATCACTTAGCTGTGAAGCGAATTCTTCGATATTTGGCTTACACCCCAACACTCGGATTATGGTATCCAAAGGGCTCAAGATTTGATCTGGTTGGATTCTCGGATGCTGATTATGCTGGTGACAAGGTGGATCGCAAGTCTACATCAGGAACATGTCACTTTCTGGGACGATCACTTGTCTGTTGGTCTTCAAAGAAGCAAAACTGTGTATCACTCTCAACTGCTGAATCTGAATACATTGCTGCTGGATCTTGTTGTGCTCAGCTTCTGTGGATGAAGCAAACTCTCAAGGACTATGGCATCAATCTGAAACAAGTACCTCTCTTCTGCGACAACGAAAGCGCCATCAAGATTGCCAAAAATCCAGTTCAGCACTCGAAGACGAAGCACATTGAAATTCGTCATCACTTTCTCAGAGATCATGTCATGAAGAAAGATATTGACATCATTCACGTCAACACTGAAGAGCAACTGGCAAATATCTTCACAAAGCCCCTAGATGAGAAAAGGTTTCGCAAGTTACGGTGTGAGCTAAATATCTTGGAATCCACAAATGTCCTATGATCAAGCACACATCCTAATACTTATGCATGTTGATGACTTAGATGTGCAACACACGAAGTAAAGTATATCTTCAATCAATGAAGACTTACATTCTGAGTATGAATACATTAACGTGGAATTTGACTTCGGAGAGCCACGATAATTGTGCGCCGTGTCTGGGTCTAATACTTCCTATACGGTGGGTAACGCCACCACCAAATTTCTTGGTTTGAAGTGTTTCACTCATGGCGTTATTGTTGAATATCTTCGCATTTGATTTGACTTCAAAATTTCAACTAATCTTCATGATTCACTTCACTATGTTGATTTGATTGCTTTTTCATATATATATACTAGTATTCTGTCCTCTACAGCATTCACTTATAGCTATGTCTTCATTGTTGAATCTTTTGAACTAAGTGAATGTGATTGGACCCTAATCTCTCTATGCTTACTATCTCAAACTCTATCTATCCAAATCATATGCATTCTATTGAAACTGTCGAATGTCTTCTCTGCATCCTTGTTAGCAGAAGACACAGAGACAAACATTAAGTCTGTTAAATGATTCATCCTTATTGACTGAAATCCGGAGAAGCCGGAACAACCATCCGACAAACTTGGCGGGCGTGGGAACGTGGGACAACTCTGAGTATGTTGCATGCTTGCCACGTGTCCCTGAGATGTGAATAGGCAGGGGCACCTGCGTAATTGCGTTGTGCCACACACCTTCTTATAAATGCGTGCCCCCTACGGTCAAGAAAACCTTCTTCCACCTCTCCACCTCGTCAAAACGCTAGCGCCACCGCTAGCTCTCGACGACGCCGACGACGAAGCGCTTAGTTGCCACGACTTCTCCGACGCCGTCCTCACGCCGGCCGCGGGCATCGTCCTCTCCGTCACCGCCGTAGGTGTCCTCCGTCGCCAAGTTAGGGCACGGTGGATTGAACTGCTCGGTCTCCTTTCATCCCATCTAGCAGTTCATCGTGTGGTAAATATAACTCTATTTTTACCATCTTTTTGATCCTCAATGATTCATCCAATTTACCAAATTTGGTTTCTGTCTATACAAAATTAGATCTACTCTGTCTGCATCTCATATTGCCTAGTATATTCACTTAAGCTTCATATCTAGTTAGATTCCTCACTTGTACTTATTCACGGATTCATACAAATCTGGAACCGACTCTCAACATATAAGTGAATGTCTTCGCAACATGAGGTCAATGTCTTCAAACTGATTTATCTTCAAAATCTTCTGAGAATACATATGACCTCTTCCCCTTCCCTCGCATCTCTAATGCTGTCACAGGTACATGTCCGTGGGAGAATCCCTAGGTTCTCATAGTCTGCATTCGTTTGCAGAATTCTTACAGTAACACATTGAATCTCCCGAAGCCAGTTCCTGTCTGACCAGCAAGCGAAAGCCTTTGAAGCCATTGAACATATTGAAACCATTCAGTTTAAAGTTCATGGCTATGGAGAAATCTGTAAGGAAGGGTGGCAGACAGCGTCGAGGGGGAACATCAAAGGATCTGCCTGATGATCTTGCAAAACTTTACAAGACAGATCCTGAAGAGGATTATAATCAGCGCAAGACTCGAATCCAATGGATTCGATGCTATTGGGCTGAACAATGGTTCAAATACAAGTTCGTGACCCAGGAGTAGGCTGAGAAGAATGCTATCAAGAGTCCTTGGGGTGATATTCTCTATCGAGGCCTTCCCCCCAAGAACAAAGCTGAAGCCATTGCATAAGAATTTTATCCTTGTATGGTCCGTGGACCACAGCCTGAGAATGCTGATCCATCATCATTGCTCTGGTGTCGTGACGATAATCTCTTCAAGTGCAACTTCCAGTTTGCAAAGGCATCAGCAAAGGAGAACAAGAAGTCATGGGGATTAGACTTCAACCCTGGTCCCTCTGCTCCCCGTGATGATGGCACACGTGAAGCGGAAGAAAATAGAATTGGCCCCTTTTCAAACCTTGATGACCTCATCTCTTACATATTGGTACAAGGTGCCAAAGTGGATCATTCTGATAATGATGTTGATTCTGATGAAGCCCCAGCTCCTCCTCCAAGGCCGTAGAAGCCAAAGAAAATTAAGGCTTCAACATCAGCTGCACCTCCAAAAGCTTCTCGTGTGAAGCCTCTGGCAACTGCACCTCCTGAAGATAGTGTGAAGTCTGAAGATCTTTCACGCATCTCCAAGAAGACGGAGAAGAAAAAGAAAATCATCAAGAGTACTGATTAGACATTGACTCCTGCTACTATTCTGCGTGAAGAGCACATTGATCTGTCCAGCGATGACGATCTTGCAGATGATGCTCTTGAGCAACTGATCAAGAGCAAGGAAGAAGCTGAGATCATTAACAACTTGCCTCTCTTTGACGTGGCAATCATCCATAACTTCATTAATGAGTGGTTTGACACACCAAATCTCAGCTCTGATGACTTGCAACTTCCAATTGGCCTCAGCGTCGCCTTCAATGGCGCCATTGCTTCTGAGCTAGCTATTTCCCAGCGCATCGTCGAACTGAAGCACAAGATTGACTATGAAAAGGCTCAATTCAAGAAGCATGTGGCCACGCTCAACATGCAAGATGTCAAGAACTTCAAGATCATGCTGCACGAGCTCAAAGAAGCCTTTCACAAGAAGCGTGAAGAAGCTCGAGGCTCTAGAGAGCGCATGAAGGGTCTGGCTGACAACTGTGTGCTCGCCTACAATGAGGCTAAGAAGCGCAAGGCTCTTGGTCGTCCTGGCATCGACCCCAGGATGGCTGCAAAGAAGAAGAAATCGATTGTCCAATCTGCACCTTCAAGGCAAGATGAACCTCGCATTGTCTTCCCAAGCAGCATGACTGGCTCGAAGTCAAAAGTCACGTCAACTGCTTCAGAACAGAAGAAGACAAGGGCTGCAGAGGCTGAAGCCAGAAAAAGGAAAACCTTGGAAGCCTCTAATGCTGCTCCCTCCAAGAAGAAGCGCAAGACCAAGAAAAATCAGGCTTCTCCCACAGATCCCCTTGTTGTTGAACCCATCTTAGTGGTTCGTCCTGCATCTACAACCCGAGAACTACGAATGACTGTTCATGAGCCTGCTTCCACAGAGGCTCCTAAAGCTGACGAGATTCCAGCAGTTGATCCCATCACTACTGAAGACATTGGTCACCATGACAATGTTGAAGATGATGAAGTTCTTCCTCAAATTGAATACAATGTGGTATCATCGCCTGTTCTTACGAATAGCGAAATCATCAGCATTGGTCGTCCTCTGATGCCAATTGCTCGGGATGCTTCATGGGCTGATCGCCCGCAACAACAAGACTCCACCAGTACTCCCCAACAACAACAAGTCACACCATCCGTGCAAGTTGAAGAGGATGAGGACCTGCCTACTCCATCTCCAAAGGCATCGCCTGTATTACAAAGGCTTCGCATAGGACCAAGGCCTCAAGTCCCTCTTCCAAGCGTTCCAGAAGGAGAAGTGCACCATCAACCTGTTGCACGTCAAGTGTTTTCAGAAGCCACTCTTGCTGTGAATGTCTCCGTGTCTGAAGCACCAACTGCTGAAGACAATCCGGCCGCATCAGCCGATGACGAACATCAAGAAGAACGTGTCCCTACCCCCCCCCCCCATAACTGAAGAAGCTGTTCATGAAGTGAACGTGTCTGTGCCTGACCCTCCAGCTCATTAAGTGGAGGTTGAAAACCTTGAGGCTGCCACCACCAACACCAATGAAGCCGATGACATAGTCATGGCTGAAGCTAATGTGGAGCCTGTCCCAAGCACCGTACCAGAAGTCAATGCTGAAAATGCTCCTGAAGCTTCTATTGTGCAGCCCGAAGCCACCATTGCTGCCACTGCTCCTGTTCTGCCACCAAGGCCCTGTACAATTGAGCAAGCATACAACCATGGTGAGCTAATCACAGTAAGATGGCCCTTTTGGTCCCTCCGCCTACTGTCTCTGGTCCTCAGTTTGACTATCACATTGAGCATAGGCCTCAGGTCCAGAAGCCAAAGCCAAGACTGCCAAGGTTTCCAAGTACTGCCACATCTGTTGGGTCCATCAATGCAAATGGCTTCAAAAGCCACAACACATTCTTTGACAGCTCAAAGAACCCCTACACAAGGCCAAGAATATCATCAGATCGTTTCTGGAGTCATCAGCAACGAGGCTATTACTCCTGTGTTTTGTACGATCAAGGGCGCATTTTCCCTCATATGTGCCTCGACACTGAGGCCATTGGTGGACTGCCATGCTTAGAAGAAGCACTTGACTGCTTTCATGATGCTGGTCTGCTCAGCTTTGTGACAGACAAAGAACATTGGAATGAAGAGCTATTGCTTCAATTCTATGCTACCCTCCACATTCGCGGCTATAACAGAGATACAAAGACATGGGTTCTGGAGTGGATGACAGGAAATTTTCATCATGAAGCCAAAGCTCTTGACATCATTGAGCTTACAGGCCTATCCACTCCCGGAGAGCTATATGAACCTGGCTGTCAAAACCACCGCAATGCACTGGAGAGCATCTTCCATAAGCCTGAACCCAACATGAGTCAGATGTTGAGCATGATGAAGCCATTGCCTCATGACGCTGAATACCCAAAGGAGTTCCTTGTTGATGACCTTGAGTATCTGCCGCGCACCATATATCACATCATCAGGCGGACTCTATGGCCTATCAAAGGACATTCATCAGCTTCAATGCGCAAGATTTCTTCATCAGGCAACTGGCTGCATCTGGATCTGACCTTTTCGGACTGAAATTCTATGCTCCATGGGTCATGCGCCTCATTAAGCAACATTCTGTTGTCAACTACCAACCCTCTGCTCGCAATCATGTGATCTTTCTACCAGAGGTTGATATGTCAGTTGAAGCCATATACCCTGAACCTGCCAAGAAGCCTCTTTGTCCTCAAAATGCTGTACATCAAAGCTTCACTCAGCCTATGGAAGGAGTCCAAGCTGTCATGCGTGTCCATCTGATGGTTGGAAACATTCGTCTACCTCATCGTGCGCCAACTGAAGCTACTGTGAGCACAATTGCTCATAGGCCTCGGAAGCGCTCTCGGGTCCTAAATGACCGAGAACTTCTTTTGGCCCTACATCAGAAACAAGATAAGCATCATTTTTGTCTGAAGCGTCAGATGCAAAGCCTCTTGGTGGATGTAAATCGCATTCAAAACCTTGCCACCAAGAATGCATTTGTCACTCACGAAACTTGTCGGCGATCATGGAAGAGTTTGACCCTGCTCAGTGCTGAAGCAGATCTTCAAGACGATGGCTTCACCGAGAGATTCAAGTTTGACTCCACTCCTCCACGGAATGATGTCCTACGTAGAACTCCATCTCTTGAAGACTCTGACTATTCTTCCTCTGCGGCAACTGTAAATGCCAATGTGATCGATGACGAAGATGATGCAACTTCATCGCCCCCTACTTCTTCACGCATCAACACTGCACCAAGTTCGTCTGCACCGCCAAACAACAACGACAACCCTACTGCTTCACCTACTCCTCATGAGGACGAGTAGAGGCTCTATGTCTTCAAACCTTTTTGGTCATTACTGACAAAAGGGGGAGACGCATATGAGTTGATAGTCTTCAAGCGGGTTCATAAGGGCGGTTGCTTTATATTTTTGCCTAGTGCTTACGACTCTTGCTTTTGATACACTTCGTTCTTTGTGTTGTAACACTTAAACTTGATGGTCGTCTGCTACTTATTTGCGTTTCCACGTGCGATGATAACTTCCGCACTTATATCATTCTGCAGACGTCCATTTTTCATTATGCATGTCATTCTCTTAGTTATATCATTTCGTGCATGATGAATTATCTTCATAAGTTGAAGAGGATCTCCACAAGTACAACCTGCCATGTGCATTTGCATTCCAAAAGCAAATTATTTATATGCACATCTTCAGGGGGAGCCCTTGCCACTTATGAAGATAATACGCTATCCTTTACAATTTCACATACTTCTTTCCCGTTGAAAACTTCAACCAATTTGTCATCAATCACCAAAAAGGGGGAGATTATAAGTGCATCTAGTGCCACCCCTAGTTGGTTTTGGAGTATTGACGACAAAGTTGGTTGAGGAACTAATGCGTTTGTGAGAATTGCAGGATAACGCAGGAAGTGTCCCTCATTGATTCGGTTTACCTACCGGAGATGACCCCTAAAAATATATGAAGACATTGAAGACAATGGTGGTGTGTGAAGATATTCACACTGAAGACTATGACATGAGAAGACATTGAGTGAAGACTATGGAGCGCGAAGACTGAGTTGTTTTGTTGTTTCCTTTTCTTCTTTGTTGTGTCATAGGAACCACCGTACTGTTAAGTGGGGTCCAAGTGAACAAAGTTAGAGTGACTGAAGTGATGCTCAACCCAAATCCTATGTCTTCGAGCGAAGACAATGAGAGCAAATCTTATCCAGAGTTGGATGAGTCAGCTTTGCTTGTAGCCCAAGTAAAGTTGCTGTGTGTGTTTGAAATCTGACCGTTGGAACACGTGTCAGTTCCTTAGTGACCCAGGGTCATTTCGGACATATCAGGTCGGGTTGCCTTGTGGCTATAAATAGCCCACCCCCTACACCATAAATTGGTGGCTGCTCAGAGTTAGTTTACGGCTTTTATCGTTTTGAGAGCAACCCACCTTGAAGCCTTTGAGAGAGAAATCCTTGCGAGGACAAAGCCCAAACACCCAGAGCCAAAGAGTGTTAGGCATCACTGAAGTCTTTCTGTCTGTGTGACTAGAAGACTTATTACACTTGAGGACTGTGTATCCTCCAGCCGGTTAGGTGTCGCGTTCTGAGCATCCAAGAGTCATTGTGGATTGCCGGTGAACGAAGTGTGTGAAGGTTCGGAAGTCTACCTTGAAGACTTACCAGAGTGATTGGGCGAGGACTGTGTGTCCTTAGCTCAAGGGGAATAAGGTGAAGACGCGGTCTTCTGAGTTGAATCTCAGCCTCCCCAACCAGACGTACAGTTGTCACAGCAACTGGAACTGGTCCAACAAATCATGTGTCTTCAACAAGTGACTGGTTCTATCTCTTCCCTCCTTTACTTTGAGTTTGTCTTCGTGAAGTCATTGCTTATTTGTCTTATCTGTTTGACTTCATTGCTTGACTACTATCATTGATTGGCTTCATACTATCTTCCATCATGATCCTTACTACCTAGCTGCTATTAGTCTTTGTATGTTCACATTATTGCATACTTGACTATGGCTTGCTTGTTGTAGTTTATCTTCCGCTGCATATCAATTAGGTCATTTCTATTGTTTGTCTTCGAAACTTCCACGTTTTGAAGACTTTGATAAAAATCGCCTATTCACCCCCCTCTAGTCGATAACTAGCACTTTCAAAACCCCTCGCAAGCATCCGCAACTATGAGAAAAGTATTAAGAATAAATTCTAACCATAGCATTAAACTTTTGGATCCAAATCAGTCCCTTGCGGGATAGCACATAAACTAGGGTTTAAGCTTCTGTCACTCTCGCAACCCATCATCTAATAACTACTCCACAATGCATTCCCTTAGTCCCAAGTATGGTGAAGTGTCATGTAGTCAACGTTCACATGACACCACTAAGGGAATCACAACATATATACCATGAAAATACCGAACACATATAAAATTCACATGATTACTTGTAACAAGATTTCTCCCGTGACCTCAAGAACAAAAGTAACTACTCACAAATGATAATCATGCTCAAGATCAAAGGGGTATTAAATAGCATAATGGATCTGGACATATAATGTTCCACCAAATAAACCATATAGTAATCAAGTACAAGATGTAATCAACACCGCTAGTCACCCACAAGCACCAATCTATAGTTCCAGTACAAAGATTGAACACAAGGGATGAAGTGGGGTTTGAGAGGAGATGGTGATATTGAATATGTTGATGGAGATTGCCCTCCCCAAGATGGGAGAGTTGTTGGTGATGATGATGGTGATGCTTTCCCCCTCCGACAGGGAAGTTCCCCCGACGAAATCGTTCCGCTAGAGGGCAAAAGTGCTCCTGCCCTAGTTCCGCCTCAAGACGGCGGCGCCTCATCCCGAAAGTCCCCCCTTATTTTTCTAGGTCAAAATGACTTATATACCAAAAGAGGGGCACCGAAGGTGGGCTGGGCTGAGCACAACCCACCAGGGTGAGCCTGGGGGCCTGACGTGCCCTGGTGTCTTGTGCTCACTAGGTGGCCCCCCGCCGGTAGTTATTTGCTCCATTATTTCTTATTTGTTCCATATAAATTCTTTGTGAAGTTTCAGCTCATTTGGAGTTGTGCAGAATAGGTGGCCTGACGTAGCTTTTTCAGGTCTAGATTTCTAGCTGCCGGAATTCTCCCTCTTTGTGTGAACCATGCATATTATGATAGAAAAGGCATTAGAATTACTCCAAAAAGCATTATTATGCATAAAAGCATTATAAATAACAATAGGTAAACATGATGCAAAATGGACGTATCACTCTGCTCGAGGGCCGGGTCCCGAGGATGTAAAGCATCATGGTGGGCAAGAAAAGGGGTTGCAAACCTCATATAGGAGTACAGAGAGAGAGAGGCATGTCCCAACACCGCTAGCATTTTTCGGAATATGATGGGCATCAGTTTCCTCTTTCACCCCTAGTGGGACTTACTTAATTTATTATAGGACAGGGAACACGTGCAGGATAAAAATCTCCAAGAAAGCTCGCCCTTATAACGAAAGGACCGTCGTGGACCGCGAGCTCGCCAAGCTAAGTTCTCCTATACGCGCCATCATGAGCCTTACCACTAGCACTTTGTTTTTTCGCGGCATTGCTCGGGCAAGGAATCCCCCCTTCTTAATCTTTCGGGAGCCGCTTGCATGCCAAAGGGGACCTCCTGAGCATCGCATTCCAGGGGCTCTTACCGGACCTCAGGTCGCTCACCTCCTAGCCTTGACCACGGTATAGCGACCTGGCATACCAGGGATGGCTGAAGCTCGCTTGGGGACTGGGACCTATCAACGTAGAGCACTGAACCACCACGAGAGCAAAAAGGGGACCCGTGCCTGAGTGAAGAACGCGAACGTAGCATGAGCTGGAAACATAAATATAATAGTGCAAGCGCCATGATTCCTACACGCCCCTACGGCCCCTTATGATCTTGATACAAGAATTAGAGAAAAAAGAAAGCCTCAGAGGACTAAGGCTCAGGAGGCACCGGCTCTGGCACCGCGGCACCTAGTCAGTGTCCTCCTCCTCCTTGACCCCAGCACAGCGGCATGGCGACTCCTTGTAGTCGTCGTCGCTTGAGCTATTCTCAGAGGGGGTGCCACCACTGATGGAGGTGTTGCCGGTGCGACCAAAGGGCAAGTTCACTGTTGAGGGCCTCGCTGCCATGTTGCCGCCGACTGGGTAGCACTTGAAGGAGAGTGCCATTGCCCGTCATAATTGAAGTGGAGGGCATACCTCCTCTTCGAGCCACACAAATGG
Organism: Triticum aestivum; assembly: GCF_018294505.1. Classification (NCBI taxonomy): domain Eukaryota; kingdom Viridiplantae; phylum Streptophyta; class Magnoliopsida; order Poales; family Poaceae; genus Triticum; species Triticum aestivum. Next base: position 513,892,328 of record NC_057813.1, read on the forward strand.
GCAATCGCTCCCCATCCCTACGTCATGAAGACGTCATCGGAGAAGCTGGCTTCGACCTCTGCGTACAAGGACTGGTTGCAGCACCTGTCATGCTATAGCTAGAGCTCGACGGTTCCCCTCGCTAGTAGGTCATCCGCCAGGGGCCGTGGGAGCCGGATCCAGGTGCGCCGCAGCATCGCCACCCACACCACAAACTCGCGGGCCATGGCATTAGTATGGGCCCGTGGGTGAGGTGGTAGGGCGGCCATCGCCTGCCTCCCTCCGTGACCACGACAGCTGTGGCTCCCGCTGCCACCCCAGAGGGATGAACCCTTGCCGTGTCTGCT